>NC_133652.1:59543692-59716207 GCF_009905375.1 Apium graveolens
TTACTTGGGGCTAAATTAATAAGCCAAACTAATATAATTATTAAGATTTAGTGATATATCATGTGAATCGGCTAAGAAAAAATAATATTATTAGTTCTCCTAAAAAATTATACAAATGAACTTGGATAAACAAAATAATATGTTTTATTTATCTAGGATAAAAAATACATTATACAATTGAATGAGACTCACACAAAACTAAAATAAAAATGCAATTCGACCAACAAAAAAATAATATATACTAATTATTCAGTCTAAAATAAAATTATTTTATTAATCCACACTTAAAAAAATTGAACTAAAAATAATTAGTTTGATTTGGTATTAGACTAAGTATAATTCGTATCCTATTGATGTGAACTAAAAATTAAATTTTAATTAAAACATAAATATTATTTTTTTAAAATACATTGAATTATCAATAAAATTATATCATTCAATCAATGATATTGTCTTTTTCAAATATCTTTTATAAAATTACTGTTAATCGATTAAGTAATCAACATGCTAAAATAATATTTTTTAAGGTTCCAATATAATGAAGATAATATATTTTACCTTCAATAAAATAATAATCTCGTTATAATAAAATTTCCCTCCTTACCAATGCTACCACTTTAAATAAGTTTAAATGTTCTAAAAAGTTATGAACATATACGTCTGCTAATATAATTATTATGAAGTCATATCATTTAAAATTTAAATGAACAAAATTAAAAATTGAATTCATAATTTTTTTAAAATATTATAATATTAAAAAAAATCCGTGCGATCCGTGCATCGCACGGGTTTTAAACTAGTATATATAAATCATGATTCAGTTGATAATTTATACAGTACTATCTATCTATACAATATTATAATAGACGGAAAATTAAAATTTTGGTAGTTGGTTGGTCACTACTTACTGAAATTACTTAATTGCCCTTATTTAATTATATAATTATAATTACTGGGTCGATCAATTCCAATTTTAAATGATATTGAAGTCAACTTGCTATATTGCCTTACTAATTTCAATTTTATTTTATATCGAACTCTATATCATTATAATTATATTAAATTCAATTTCTTCAACCAATTTAAATTTTAATTCATATCGAGTTTTATATTATTCTAATTTATTACTTCGAGCTAAATTAAATTTAAGGAGCTAAATATAATTTAAGGAGTAGTTGATATATAATGTGACTTGGGTTAAGATAAAAATAATATTATTACCCCCTAAAAAATTATACAAATGAACTTTGATAAACAAAATAATATATTTTACTTATACATGATAAAAAATACATTATACAATTGATTTAGACTAACACAAAACTAAAATAAAATACAATTCGACCAACAAAAATAAAATCATATATACTAATTATTCAATCTAAAACAAAATTATCACATTGATCCGGACTCTAAAAAAATAAACTAAAAATAATTAGTTTGATTTGGTCACTGTATTGAGCATTGAAATAAAATAAAATAATGTAAACCATTGATCCGAGATAAATCAAATTAATATTAATTAAGTATAATTCGTATACTATTGATACGAACTTAAAAATCAAATTTTAATTAAAACATAAATATTATTTTTTTAAAAATACACATAGAATTATCAATAAAACTATATCGTTCAATTAGTAATATTATCTTTTTCAAATATCTTTTATAGAGTTATAGTTAATCGATTAAGTGATCATCATGTTAAAATAATATTTTTTTTAAGGTCCCAACATAATGAAGACATTATATTTTTACCCTCAATAAAATAATAATTTTGTTATAATAATATTCCCCCCTTACCAATTCTATCAGTTTAAATAAGTTTAAATGTTCTAAAAAGTTATGAATATATATAAATGAACAAAATTAAAAATTAAATTTAATATAATTTTAAATATATATATATATTATTAAAAAAATATGTGGGATTCGTGCATCGCTCAGATTTTAAGTTAATACTTTTTATTCGAGAAAGGTAAGAACAATTCTGTTACCTTTTCAAAAGGTGCACAACAGTTGTTCGGTCTATTTTAATTATTTTAGATGTTGTATTATTAGTGGTGTAGTGTACTCTAGTGTGTTCTCACAATAGTCTGCCCCTATATATATATATATTTTTATGTCTATGATATTTAAATTATCTCATAATTGATTTAATTAATTCATGATAGTTGATTTGGACGTCTTATTAATATTAATTTTCTAATTTGACTGAAAAATTTGATTGGAACAGATAAGATTGAATTATTTAGCAAAAAAATGATTGAGATTAAATTAAATTTTATAATAGTGAAATGAGGAAAAGTCTTGACCCTGATAATTAACCGAGTGCAGGCTTAGATACAAGCAACGCGAACGAAGATGATCTAAGCATATTTAACTTTCACGTTACGGCACCAAATTACAGATAACGTGAATACTTAATTTATTACTGAGCTCATGTGATTAGTTTTTTTTTTGAGCTCATGTGATTAGTTGTTTTGCTGCACTACTTGCATATAATATATGCTGCACTACAGCATATAATATATTCTAATTTCTTTCAATTAAATTATAACAGACCAGATTTCAACCATCTTGAACATGTCTTTTAATTTTAAAAATTAAACATCGGGTCATACCGAACAAAGGCGTGGTTATTGTAATGACGTGCATTTGAGTTGAGGAAGTCCCACTTCAACCCCTGCAGTATTACGAATTAGACTAATTAATATTTTACATTCCAAAATTTTGCTTTAATCTCATTTTAGTATTATTATTTTTAATTTTAACAGTTTATATCCTAAATTTAAAAATGGTAATTTTTTCCATCCCTTTGCTGATTTTGACGAACTCAGACGTTAACGTTAATATTCAAAAGGACATTTTCGATAACATTTTATATTTCAGTTTGTATCGAATAATTTTTCTCAAATTTTACTTTGCATCCTACAGTTTTGTAATTTATGTTATCTAAAAATAATGGTAATTTCAAATTATCAAAAATAATCGAGTTGTATTATTTTTATATTCACATTAGGATTTTAAAACTGGACCAGTAGTTAATTTGGTACAGTTTATATGATTTTTTAACGCGGAATTTTTACTATTTTGGTTGTATATTAAGTTTTAAAAGTCAATTTATAAAATTTTATGACTCACACAAAATTTTAAGAATTTATAATACGATATTACTTTATATTTTAAGTATTGTACAATTAGATATCATATAATATTAATAATCTTGACCGTTTAAAATAATTTCAAGTATTAGAATGAGACTATCTTTAATTATTCTCATTACGCTTATTTTATTTAGCTAATGATTATTTACTCTTTTTTTTAATATAATACTCCTTCCGTCTCATAATTGAGGCTACTACAAATATAGTACCATAACCGATTTTTAAAATTTTCTTTTTTTGTATAAAAAATTGAAAATTAAATTTTTATTTAGAAGAAAAGAATTTAAAAAAAAATTGAGGCAACTATATTTCAGAAGAGTTTTAAAATGCGTGTCGAGCCCCCGTCGCCCAATGTAAAGAATTGGGTGGGATAGAGGGAAAATAATACTTCGACTTATTATATTTTATTTTAAATTATATCCAAACTTGAAAAAAGGAAATTGAATTATTTTAGATAAATTTATTTATTTACTTAAAATAATTGTGGGATTGAAACTATTATAATATAAAGTTATAGACCTAAAATGAGATTAAAGATAAAATATGGGATGCAAACTGTAATTTAAGTTTGCATAGTTTTTTTTGAAAATATATACATTACCAGAAATACCTCTATAACAATAACGTTAATGTCTGACTTAACGTAATAGGATACTTATTGACGGCGTTCGCAAATTTTGGGGTGCAAATGGTTTTAGTTTAAAATATTAAACCTGAATTGAGATTTAGCCAAAATTTTGAAATGCAAAATGCAAATTAATCTATGAATTAACATGGAAATAAAAGGAATAAAAGTTTGAACATGTTAATTAAACAACTACATTAGATCTCCGTGGTTAGATTATAATAGAATATATGGTTTAATTAATTAGAGGTTAGAGCACACGTGTATTATTAAATACTAGTTCATAACTCGTCCAAATCACGTATCAAGTTAATTTATTTAAATAATTTTTAAAAATAATAATAATTTAGATGTTATGTCAAAAATTTCTAATTTAATTACAAAACCCCGTCCAAACTATCCAAACTATTTCGTGGTGGGAAATATTTTCCAAGATATTCATTAAACACGAACGTGGATAATACGTGTATTGAATATACATCACGAAAATGTATATTTTATATATATCTAGGTATAAATATGCCGAACATGTGCATGTTTTCATAATTTTATTTAATATGATACGTACGTTGAACATTCGTATTTAGTAAACTCAAAACTCTAATGGAGTGATCACGCATAAGAAATATGTGTATAGTTCAAACAAAATAGTACGCATTAGTTGACCGCTTTTTTAACCACTATTTCACGCTAATATGTATTTTCGGGTATCCGGATTTAAAATTGGGTAATCCATGCATTTTTTTTCTTATACATCACCATAATTATCTCAATATATTATTTAACAGTATAATTGATTATTAAAAAAATTACAATTATAATATAATTCTAATAATCATATAAATTTATTGAAAAACAATCTACAACTATACAAAATATATGAATCTAGAGGTAAAATAAAGGTGAGAACAAATCAGTAATTATAGTTATTGTTAATTTATTTATTTATTTACAATTATATTAAGAAAAGTAAAAAAAATGTAATATACATGTGATAAATACATATTTTGCGTTAGAATTATAATGAAAAAGATTATAATAATATCAACGATTTTATTATTTCACTTAAAAATACTATTGAGTTATAGAGTCACATCAGAAATAGGATTATCGAGCTGAAATAAAAATGGGAATAATTGTAACAAGATTTCAACAATTTAGTTATATTTCATTAAAAATAAAATAATATAGTGTTGTATTAGAAATAGGATGATTGGAGTTTAATCAAAATATAGGTCAAACAAAAATAAGGTGATATTAAATTTGTGACCATTTAAAAAAGGGTTTTACTTATTAATTAAAGTACGATATTTGTGTTATGAGTTTAATAAAATGATTATAATTATTATACGATTTTAAATATTTTATTATTTTATTAAATATACTATTGAGTCATATGTGAAATAGGATTACTTCGTTGAAATTAATATAAAAATTGCAATTAAAAAACGGGTAAAATAACACGTATAATATTATAAGTCAAATAAAAGTACAATAATATTAAAATTTATACATTCAAAGTTATAATAAAATTAAAAAAAGGTGAAAACAAAAGTTGAAAAAACCAAAAATAAGCGAAAACAAAGCACCACTTAAAGAGTGTTTCACTTATTAATAAAGTTTATTATTTATAATAAACAAAATGATTATAACAATAATACAATTTTAAAATTTTATTATTCCATTAAAATATAACTATTAAGTCATATCAGAAATATAATTACTGAATTGAAATCAATATAAGAATTGTAATTAAAAAGCGAGTAAAATGATACATATAATATTAAAAGTCGTATAGAATTTAAAGAAGAATAAGTTAATGATGCTTAGAAATCAAAAAGTTTATTTAAAATAGAATTCTACTAATTATATTAAATCGAAACAGCTAAAACAATATATTTATAAATAGGAGTATGTTACTTTATGTATATTAATATATAAAATTAGGTTGGTTATCACGAAGTATAATAAAAATATACAATTCTAATTATTATATTAAAAGCAGTATATGATTCGAAAAAACTAAAAGAATATATATTTATGATTGTTATAGTGCATCTAATATATTGAATTAGTAATAAAGAAGAAAATTAGGAATACAAAAGTTAATGTCAAGAGGTTGAAATCAAAATAAAATCAAATTTAATAAATTATAATATATGTAGAAGTATAATAAATAAAAATAAAACCAAATTTAATAGAAATATAAGATATAATCAAATTTTAATAAGATTAAAAGACATACACAAGTAAAATTATAAATTATAAGATATACATGAGAAATGAAACTAAAAGTTAGTGATATCAAAAATGGGTTAAACCAAAATTAATACTTATGATTTGTTTATTAATAAATATTATTAATTTTATAACTATACTAACTCATTTACATGTATTCATCATTAAAAAAATTGCCGAGTGCCTGTTCTATAAAACTAAGTTACAAAAAAAGAGAAAGTCTTAAAAAGTTAATCGAATTATTTATCAATTTCAAAATATTTAATAAATATGGTCAAAACAAATATGACATTGAATTTTAAAAGAATCAATATTATTAATAAGGGAAATCACATATAATTTGATTTTAAATATAACCAAATTATCAAATTTTGGCACTTCTATTCTCTATAAACTTTATTTTTAATATAAATCAATTTCTATTTTCTATAAACTTTATTTTTATTAATCACTATTTATTCAATCTTCTATTTAATTTTATTAAACAAAAGTATTTTAAGCGATCGAATTTATGAATTATATCAAAATTTTATTAAATTGCGTTAAATTAAGTAAAATAACATAAATTTATTTTTAATTTGGAAAACTACTAAATACTAGGTAAATTAACAAAATTGAATTATGTTCATTGTAAATCTTATTTTCTATTAGTTAGTTTCCATTCTACTGTCAATTTACTTATAATTGGATAATATCATTTTCAAAATAATTAAGTAATAATAAATAATTTTAATAGCAATTATTAACTTTTAAACCGAAAATTATTAATTTAACGATTGTATTTGTTACTGTTCATCACAACAATTATTTACTTTTAAGTTAAAAATCTTTTTTAGCAGTAACTAATTTATGGATTTTATTTAGATTATATTAAATAATTAAATTAAGTATAATAACATCTATTTACTTTTAATTTGAAAAATAATTTTTATCAATAATTAAGTAATATTAAATAAACTATATTGAAAATTTTAATTATAAAATAATTATCAATTAATATTAATTAATATTAAATTATCTAAAATAACAAATATTTCGTTCATAAGATAAATATACAATTCATTTCACAAAAACAAAACTAATATGTTAGATTTTTATATCTATTAAAATAATGCAGAAGTAGTATTTACGAGAACTAGAATATACTAGGAAATTTCATAAGTTATTCGATTTTTTTAATCACATAACTATTTTTTTTCAAGTATCAATTTAATATTTTATATTAGTATATTAATTTCAATCAGTGCCAGTTTTTCGTACGGGTAATCAACTATCTATATATAAATAAGTGAAATCATGTTTTTTTAAAGTACTCAAATACCAAAATTTTATACTCACTAGAAAATTATACAAATATTTTAAAAAAATTATGTAATTAAATCTCAAGTAACACAAATTTACTTCTACTCTCTGTAAATTTTGTTTTTAATTCAATTTTTATTTGTTAGTAGACATTCAATTGTCGGTTGACTTTTATATTGATATTAGTAAAACTTAACATATTAGATTTATATAAGTAAATAAATAGGTGCATACCTAGAACTATAATGTAAAAATTCTAGAATTACACTTAACTTTAATTTTTTTAAACTACATAAATTAAAAGCATTTATTTATTATATTTTAATCTTGATTCCGTATTAATTATCAAGTTCAATTTTATATAAATAATAATTTTGATATTATTTTTAATTTCAAACCGTGCTACATTACTAACTAGTTAATCATTAATTTAGTTGAGACTTGAGATCAATATACAGATTAAAAAGATTAGTAAACGAATGTTCATATGAACCTTGCGTTGCTATTTTGTAACGACTTAGTATATGAGGTCAATGAGAGAGTCAATGAGCATTTGATGGTGCATTCACAAAGAAAACAAAGTAAAATACCATTGGAGTCTCCGCCAAAAACTCTATAATATGCAATACAAACCAATTACCTTTTGATCACATAATTATATTCCTTCCATACATTCATTTTTCTTGAAATGCATGAACATTTTTTCTCACTTGTTTCCTCCCATTCTTTATTGTGATGTCGCTCTTGCGGTCATCTTCAGACCTTAATAAAATGTTCAACTTTATACTTTTTGATCAGACCATTCTTTGATCTCAACATAATCTTTACATTCTATATATACAGCTAGAGAAAATATAGAGGGAGAGAGATGGATGATTCTACGGGAGCTGGATTGGTGGCCGTGATTGCAGTTTCGGGAAGCATAGTGTTTCTCTCTCTTCAAGTTCATAAGCGCCTCCTCTCTGAATTCATGGAGAAGATTGAAACTGAACTAGGTAATTTTAAGATTAACCATTTGTTTTTTTTACCATGTGATCTGATCTAACGTAAGAAGTAAGAAATAAGGTTGCTGCATTTTGCACTAGAATTTGTTATTTTTGTTCCTTCACGGTTGTTATAAGTAAGAAACCTTGGACCTTCTTAAAAAAAGCTTTGGTCATAAAAAGTCTAGGATGAGTGTATGATTACTCCAAGATGATGAGAAATGAGATTACTCGATGATTATTCCAAGATGAGAAATTTATACATGAAGACAATTAGATTGATCCGATCAAGGTTATTATAATCGGAGTATATGTTAGTCTAAATTATAATAAAGTCAAGAAGGGCTTGTAGAATTCATTTAATTTATTATTACTTAGTTAAAAAATAAACTGATTTTTCTATTTTAGGATTAAATAGAGTATTATATATAGAACTACTTCCAGAATGATAATTTGAAATTCTTTTAAGGAAACAGAAACAAAATTACATATGTTTCACTGTTTGTAGTCAAAATTTCCATTGATAAAATCTGCAGTAAAGTGAAAATAAACTTCAATTTGAATTGTACCCATCTCTTCTAGTTGCAAATTTTAGTGGCTGCATGAGCATGACCAGTTCAAAAGCATTCAATCATTAAATATACAAACTTATACAGTAGTTGACATATATATGTTGTGGTAAATATTAGACACTAAACCTTAGTGTTTTGGAATTGGACATGCAGGGTCTGGAAAAGATGAAACGAAGAAGAGAGTTAGATTTTCGAATAGGGATAGGCAAATTAATGAGATTGAAAACAAGAAAATGAGAAGCAGCAGTGGTAGGTCAAGGTCAAGGGGTAAGCATGGACATTTGGAGGAAGGGTCGATGCCTGGGAATTGGCAAGCTTTGTACAAAGGAATTCTTCAGTACAGAAAGCTATCCACCCCTTGTATTTAACCCACCTTCGCAATTTTCTTTCTTCAATTTGCTATGTAGACATAACTTAATTAGTGTCTGTTATCTATCTTTGCAAAATGTTCCAATTTGTTCTTCTTTTTCTTATCCGCCGGTATGTAAAAGTAGAACCAATTGTCCTTGTACCCCTTTGATCAACACAATTTATCATGTATTCATGGTTTGTATATCCCCCTATTTTTTTGGTGTAATTTTTTCTAATTAATCACTCATCACAGAACACTCACAATACAAATCATTCTGACGTCTGTAACACATTAGTATGATTGCATCAGATAAACAGCAGTTCTCTCATGCGCATGCTGGACAAAACAAGTTGATTCATAAACAGTACTCTATTTCTAATTGTATACAAATTTTTTTCAATATCAGACATGTATTTAAGGTGAATATAAAGTATTTTTATAATTTTTTTTTATATTAAACTTTAGATAACAAATTTTTATTAAAAAATTATTTACAATATTATACTTTAAAAAAATATTAAAATACAGTCGAGTCTCCATGCGCAATATATACTGCCAGGGGACAGATTAGGTCAACGTGCACTTAAATTTTTATACACCTGAACACTTATACATACACTTACAACGATATTAGGGATAACTTATCTGTATCGCAATCCATAATAAACCTTATTTCTAGTCGTGACCATTTAAATGATCATCCAAGGCTGAAAGATTGTTTGTTACAGATTTGGTCCCTGACAAATCTTTGTAAGGAATCAAGCCCCGTTATCACATTAAGTTGAGGTACCTTGTTAAGGAATATATAATACACTTAAAAGGTAGTAGTATTCAATTCTAATCAATTGGTAGTTTCGAAATCATATTAAGTTTACTCAGCGTTCAGGACTTCTTTAATTATGACTGAGCAAAAAATCGAAACAAAACTGAAATCGAATTGAAATCGGTAAAATATTGAACCGAATTAAAATTGAAAAATCAAAAATTTCTTTCATTCAATTACTATGCTTCACATCTAAAAGGCAGGGAAAAAGATAACCTAGAGAAACAGATGTATACTCGCACCTGCAAACTATTTTACAGTAACAAACATTTAAAATAATTTTGAAATCTCTTGTATGCTCTTTTGGTCCCTGGACAATGTTTAGTTTGTAGTTTGTTACCATTTTTATTCTGATTATGTAAGGAGAGATGTATTTAATTGAGATAATTGAGATGTTAAAGTATTGATAATAATTCATGAATTTTAAAGATTTTCGTTGATTTTAAATATTGTTCGTAGATGTTAGGAATATGTGTATTAGTTTGATGATAAGTTAAACAAAACACTTAAGTAGAAATCTAGTGTTTGTAGCCTCAACGGATAAGACCATCTTGGCTATCCGTTGAAGGAGTAGCTTTACTTAGCAATAAGTTTAGTATTGTAGCACATTTCATTCTCTGGATTCAAGTTGTAATTCTTAGATGTTGTAGGAAATATCAGTCATGTTGACTACTAGTGGATATGCAAATAGGAGGGCTAATTGTAAATATTTCATGCCTTGTAATTTTGTATAAGTGAAGAAGTATCAACTGATATTGAAGACCTTCAACGGATAAGAAACAAAGCTTCAACGGATGTCTCTAATGCTTCAACGGATAATATCCATCAACGGATAAGTGCTTCAACGGATAAAGACTTCAACTGATAATGCATCAACGGATAAAGCTTCAACGGATAAAGCCTCAACGGATAAGGCATCAACGGATGAAAGCTTCAACGGATGCTTAGTTCATTAGCAGTTGATAGTGACAATTCATAAGCTGACAGAGGCACATGGGTTGACAGAGACAAACTGGAATGTGGAAGCCTCTAGGAGGAATCAAGAAAATGCAGCATTTCCATTCTGGTGCAAACAAGGAAGTATTCAAAGATTCACAGATATCCTAATTGCATTGGATAGAGAAATGAAGAAGAAACATGTGAAGAGCCTTTTTAATTGTATTTTACAGTTTTGTCTTCACTTGTAAACTTGGTGATATATACCAAGTAGCAGCTAGTAATTAGATATGAATTTTCCAGAGCTGTTTAGAAAATCCAGAGAGAAAATCATCTAGTTTGTACTAGGAAGCAGCTGTGATTTAATTCTTTGAATCACAGATTTTCTGAAATAACACATCTCTGGTGGAACAACAAATCCACCAGAAAAGTTTTTAAGTTCTTTTGTTCTTTACATTTGTGTTTGAATATATATCTGTCTGTATTAGCTTCAAGCAATTCACACATTGTTCTCAAAACACTTAGCCTTAGAAACTGCTCAAAACTTGAAAAAGTTTTGAGATTTACATTCAACCCCCCTTCTGTAAATCTCATTGTTAGTCCACTGGGAATAACAATTGGTATCAGAGCAAGCTCTTAACATACAAAGAGTTTAAAGATCTATTCTGCTAACATCATGAGTAAGAAGGATATTGGTGTAAAGATTCCAATCCTGGAAAGAGATAACTATCATCACTGGAAGGTGAAGATGCATTTACATCTTCTCTCTCAAGATGAAAGCTACATCAACTGCATTGAAAATGGTCCTCACATCCCACAAGGTGGCCACAGCTGCTACTGCAACAGTTGCTGTTGGACAGTCTATTCCCAAGCCAAAGGCAGAATGGACTGTTGAAGATATTGAAGAGGTCCACAAGGACAAGAAAGCCATGAACATTCTGTTTAATGGCCTGGATCAAGATATGTTTGACAATGTCATCAACAGCCAAACTGCTAAGGAAATTTGGGATACTGTGCAGCTTATCTGTGAAGGCACTGAGCAAGTTAGAGAAAACAAAATGCAGCTTCTCATTCAACAGTATGAATATTTTCACTTTGAAGAAGGAGAATCATTGAATGATACCTTCAACAGATTTCAGAAACTGTTGAATGGATTGAAGCTGTATGGGAGAGTGTACCAAGTCAAGGACTCCAATTTAAAATTTCTAAGGTCTCTACCAAAGGAATGGAAGCCTATGACTGTTTCTCTAAGAAATTCTCAAGATTATAAGGACTTCACACTTGAAAGATTATATGGAATTTTGAAGACATATGAACTTGAGATGGAGCAAGATGATTTGGAAAAGGGAAAGAGAAAAGGAGGATCAGTTGCACTTGTAGCTGACAGTGAGAAGGTTGAAGCCAGGAATGAGGAAAAGACAATGCCAAGTCTCAAAATTGGCACAAGCAAATCAGAATCAAGCAAGGGTAAAGAGCAAGTAGCTGAGGATGAAGACAATTCCAGTCAGGATGACTCTGATGATATTGATGAACATCTGGCTTTTCTGTCCAGGAGGTTTGCAAAGATGAAGTTCAGGAAAAATACAAAATTCACTAAGCCAAACAAAAATGGTGGACAAATCAAGTTCAAATGTTATAACTGTGGCATTAGTGGACACTTTGCAAGTGAGTGTAGGAAGCCAACCTCTGATAAAAGAAATTTGAGCAAGTTGATTACAAAAAGAAGTATTTTGATTTGCTCAAACAAAAGGAAAGAGCTTTTCTCACTCAAGATGATTGGGCAGCAGATGGGTCAATGAAGATGATGATATGGAATATGTCAACCTAGCCCTGATGGCTAATTCTGATGAAAATGAAACTAGTTCATCAAGCAACCAGGTAATTACTACTGATCTCTCTCAGCTTTCTAAACATGAATGCAATGAAGCCATAAATGATATGTCCAATGAAATATCATTTGCGTGTTTCCCTTAAATCACTAGCTAAAGAAAACACTAGGATCAAAGAGAATAAGTGTTTTTAAGTGATAGGAATGCTGTGTTAGAGGATCAGGTAATTGAGCTTGAAAAGATTAAACTTAAATGCTTGACTGTTGAGAGTGAACTAGAAGAAGCTGTTAAGAAAGTAGAAATTCTTTCTAAACAGTTAGAAAGTGAGCAAGAGGTAATCAAGGCCTGGAAAACATCTAGGGATGTTAGTGTTCAGATTGCCAAGGTTCAGGGAATTGAATCATTCTGTGAGGATGCCTGGAAGAAAAACAAAAAGGAGTTAGAATTAATTGATGGATTGTCAACGGATGTGGAATCAACGGATGATGAAAGTTATCCGTTGAAGGAAGAAAAGGAGCATCCGTTGAAGGCTCATCAATTAAAACAGGCAAGTAATTTTAAAAATAAAAATCTCAATAAGAAGATGATTCAACTTCAAGAACTTTGTCAAAGAAGGAGCTAGCACATCCAAAGATGCCAGTAAGGTGAATATAGGACACATGACTTTAGATCAGCTGAAAAATAGGCTTAAGTTGGTTGAGGATAAGAAGGAAACTAAAAGAAAATCTAAAAGAAATGGGAAGGTAGGGATTAATAAACATAACAATTACACACCTGATAGGTATGCTCCTAGAAAAAGCTGTGTGCATTGTAAAAGTGTTAATCACCTATCTGATAATTGCAAATCTGTTAAAAATGCTCCCATGCCTTCAAATCCCTCCATGCCTAACATGTCTATGTCACCTCTGCATGCTGCCTGTTATGTCTCATCAGAATCCCCATGCACATTTTGCAAACATGCCATATATTAATAATCCTTATTTTACTGCATTTAGTATGCCTCAAATGCCATACAATATGCCTATGTGGAATAACATGTTTGCACAATCTATGCCTTATCAAATTCAATCAAATGTGCTAAATGATTCTGTGACTAACCCTACACTTCAACCAACCACATCTGAGATCAAGGTTGACCCAAAGTTACCTAAGTCAAAAGATGCAGGAGGAATGAAGTCTAGGAAAAAGACTAACAAGGCTGGACCCAAGGAAACTTGGGTACCAAAATCAACTTGATTGATTTTGTTGTGTGCAGGGAAAAAGAAGGAATCTATGGTACTTGGACAGTGGTGTTCAAGACACATGACAGGAGATTTCACCCTGCTCACAGAGTTTAAGGAGAGAGCTGGCCCTAGCATAACCTTTGGAGATGACAGCAAAGGATTCACTATGGGATATGGCTTGATTTCAAAAGAAAATGTCATCATTGATGAAGTTGCATTGGTTGATGGTCTCAAACACAACTTATTGAGCATCAGTCAACTATGTGACAGAGGGAATACTGTTTCCTTCAATTCTGAAGCCTGTATTGTCACAAGTAAAAGGACAATAAAGTGGTTCTAACTGGAGTTAGAAAAGGGAATGTGTACTTAGCTGACTTCAACTCTACAGATGCAGAATCCATTACTTGTCTTTCAGCAAAGCAAGTGCAGTTGAAAGTTGGCTATGGCACAAGAAGCTGTCCCATTTGAATTTCAAGACAATGAATGATCTAGTCAAAAAGGACTTAGTTAGAGGAATGCCTCTAGTAATTCACAAGGGATGGACTGTGTGATGCTTGTCAGAAAGGAAAGCAAAAGAAAGTATCATTCAGTAAGAAGCTTGAATCTGCAATTGATGAACCATTACAACTGCTACACATGGATCTTTTTGGACCAGTCAATGTATTGTCAATTTCAAGGAAAAGATATTGCCTAGTGATTGTAGATGATTTCTCAAAGTTTTCATGGGTTTATTTTCTTGGATCAAAGGATGAAGCTAGTGAAATCATTATCAATCATATCAAGCAAGTCAACAATCATCCTGATTTCAAAGTAAGGAATATTAGGAGTGACAATGGAACTGAGTTCAAGAATTCAACCATGAAGTTGTTCTGTGAAGAAAATGGGATCATGCATGAGTTCTCAGCTCCAAGGACCCACAACAAAATGGTGTGGTGGAAAGGAAGAACAGATCACTAATTGAAGCTGCAAGGACAATGCTTGAAGAGTCAAAACTCCCAACTTACTTTTGGGCTGAGGCTGTTAACTGTGCATGTTACACTCAGAATATTTCTCTAATCAATCAGGCAAAAGGCATGACTCCCTATCAATTATTCAAGAGAAGAAAACCAACTTTAAACTTTCTGTCTTTGGTTGCAAATGTTACATCTTAAGGAATCAATCTGATCACAAAGGGAAGTTTGATGCAAAGGCTGATGAAGGAATATTTGTTGGTTATTCTGCTGGAAAATCATATAGGGTCTACAATCTAAGAACCAACATTGTCATGGAATCTGTGCATGTTGTGTTTGATGATAAAAAGATTGATGGACTAACAGATGAGGGACATCATGAAGGACTCAAATTTGACAACATTGAGATATATTGTGATGATAGTGAAGATGAGAATGATGAAGAAGGCATCTCAAGAAGAATTCAGAATCTGCCTTTGGATAATGCACAGAATGCTGCATCCGTTGAAAGTCATAATTCAGCTTCCGTTGAAAGAAGCAATGCAGCATCCGTTGAAGTTCATAATGAAGCATCCGTTGATCACAGTCTGTCAACGGATAATCAATTCACTTCATCAGTTGATAGAGCTCCCAATTCCTTTCAAAGGATCAGCAACTCAGGGGGAGTTTCAACCAATCAACATTCTATCTCACATCATGACAATACTGAGGCAACCTCATCTAGAGCTAATCTACCACCTCAAAGGAAATGGACCAAGAATCACCCTTTTGAACTGATCATTGGTGATGCTACATCTAAAGTGCAAACTAGAAGGGCTACTCAAGATGAATGTCTGTATAGTAGCTTTCTATCACAGGAGGAACCTAAGAGAGTGGAAGAAGCTCTATTGGATCCAGATTGGATTTTAGCAATGCAAGAGGAGCTAAACCAATTTGAAAGGAACAAAGTATGGAAGCTGGTACCCAAGCCAAAGAACAAGAGTTCTATTGACACAAAATGGGTATTCAGAAACAAGATGGATGAAAATGGCATTGTCATAAGGAATAAAGCCAGATTGGTTGCTAAAGGCTATTCTCAACAAGAGGAATAGATTTTGATGAAACATTTGCTCCAGTTGCCAGACTTGAGGCCATCAGAATCTTTCTAGCCTATGCAGCCCATGCCAATTTCAAAGTCTATCAAATGGATGTCAAGAGTGCATTTCTAAATGGGGAATTGGAGGAAGAAGTTTATGTAAGCCAACCTCCAGGATTTGAAGATCCAAACTTTCCAGACTATGTGTATTATCTGTTGAAAGCACTCTATGGACTAAAGCAAGCACCTAGAGCCTGGTATGAGACTTTGTCAAAATTCCTTCTAGATAATCACTTCACAAGAGGTACTGTTGACAAAACTCTCTTCTTTAGAAATGTTAATGGCTCTAAATACTTGTTCAAATTTATGTAGATGATATTATATTTGGATCTACAGATGATAAGCTTTGTAAAAAGTTTGCTAAGTTAATGCAAAGTAAATATGAAATGAGCATGATGGGAGAGCTAACTTATTTTCTTGGTTTACAAGTTAAACAAGTTAGTGGTGGAATTTTCATTAGTCAAACTAAATATTTATGATCTTTTAAAGAAGTTTGACTTAATGGATTGTTCATCTGCAAAAACTCCCATGGCCACTGCCACCAAGCTTGAATTAAACAAGGCTGAAAAGTCTGTGGATATTTCAAGTTATAGAGGCATGGTTGGCTCACTTTTATATTTAACTGCTAGTAGACCTGATATAATGTTTTCTACATGTCTCTGTGCTAGATTTCAAGCTGACCCTAAAGAATCTCACTTAGTGGCTATTAAAAGAATCTTCAGATATCTCAAAGGGACTCCAAATCTAGGAATTTGGTACCCTAGAGAGTCTGGTTTTGATCTAATTGGCTACTCAGATGCAGATTATGCAGGCTGTAAAATAGACAGGAAAAGCACAACTGGCACCTGTCAATTTCTAGGGAACAAGCTTGTGTCATGGTTCAGCAAGAAGCAAAATTCTGTTTCTACATCAACAGCTGAAGCTGAGTACATTGCTGCTGGTAGTTGCTGTGCACAGATACTATGGATGAGGAATCAACTATTTGACTATGGTTTGACTGTTGACAAAATTCCATATTCTGTGACAACACAAGTGCCATTGCCATTACTGAAAATCCAGTGCAGCACTCAAGAACCAAGCGCATTGACATCAAGTACCACTTCATTAGGGAACATGTGATGAAAGGTACAGTGGAACTTCATTTTGTTCCAAGTGAAAAGCAGATTGCAGACATATTTACCAAGCCACTTGATGAATCAACATTCACAAGATTAGTAAGTGAGCTAGGTATGCTTAATTATTCATAAATTTATGTCCTCTATATAATCTGCTTGAAGCCTGAAATGAATTTGCTGCAAGAACAAAGTTGGCTTTAAGTAAACTTATCTATCAACGGATATTCCCTATCCGTTGAAAGCCAAAATTGTTCTATCAACGGATGTTCATTATCCGTTGAAAGACAAATACATTTCTGGTAATTTTATCCCTCAACGGATAAAATAGTGTTGATCATCGACGGATAACTATTTACCTTATCCGTTGAAGTGTCACATCAGTTACTTTAAGTGAGTCACAGCCGTTGATTCTTTTACTTAACCGTTGATACAGATATACACTGTTGTATATTTGTATTAAAGGCAGTTTTCAGAATTTCTACAGTTTTCTTTATTCTTAAACGGCTGTAATTTACTTAAAAGTATCATTTAATCATTTTATTTACGTTTTAATTCAAGAAAGTATAAAAGCCCATTGAATTCTTATTTTCACTTTACGCTTTCTTGCAATTTTATTCTCCTTCTCTCCCAAAATTCTCAAGTTTTTCTCTGCAACCTCTACTCACAACAATGGCACCAGTAGTCAAAATTATGTCTCAAACAGGATTTGTTTATGAAAAGAATAATTTCGTAGCCTTGGTTGAAAAGAATGAAGCCCATTCTGATTATCACAAGATGATGGACTTCATCAAAAACTGCAAACTAAGCTATGCAATGCTGGAAGCCCCAACCATCTACTGTGAGGTGATTGAGGAGATTTGGACAACTGCAGAGTTCAACTCCACAGATATGACTATTGCCTTCTCTCTCAAAGGTAAGGATTATTGCATTAACTGTGATGATATACAGTCTTGCTTTAAGTTGCCTGAGAATAATGCCATGACACCACACACTGATAAAGATGTATCTGCTATGTTAGATTCCATAGGCTATGCTTTTGATTCTGCTAGTTTAGGTAGTATTAGAAGGAAAGGCCTTAGGAAAGAATGGAGTTTTCTTGGAGATGCCTTTATTAAGGTTTTCTCTGGGAAGATTAGCAATTTTGATGCCATAACTTCATCTCTTGTTAATATGCTTATATGCTAGTTTCTGATAGGTACTTTAATTTTAGCAACTGTATCATGCTAGAATTAGGTTCCAGATTAGGTAACAAAGCTAATAGACCACATAACATCTACTATGCTAGATTCTTTATGTTATTGGCTAACCATGTTGCTGAAGGATTGGTTATATCAATGAGAATAATAAACTCAAATGCTGGGCACAAGAGAAAAGGGTCCTTGCAGACCTTTTGAGAATGAACCTCAACAGCCAGGTGCCATTGGTATATTTGCCAATCATGAATGCACCACAGGTAAGTGAGGTAAACACTTCTATAACTCCTACTATTTCCAACCCCATTGTTTCTTTGCTTCCAGTGTGGCAATGGAATCTGTGTCTTTGTCCAAACAGGTTCCTACCAAAGCCACCAAAACTAAAGTTTCAAAACTCAAGTCAAAGAAAACTACCTCTGTTGTTTCTCAAAAGACAACAGTTGTAACAACTACCATAAACCCTGAAGGGAGTGAACAGGGTGTGAGTGGTGAGGGGAGGGGTGAACATCAAGAAACCCCCCAGGATAAGGTGGGAGAGGTGAGTGGTACCCAAGCCAGCCAAGCCACAGTCTCTCAAAAGACTGTGGTGGTTCAAAAGGAGTCAAACACATCCCTAGTTGCATCCTCCCAAAAGGGTGCAACTATTGAAAATAGTCCCCAACCAGGGACACAGACCAAAGAGGGAGGGACACTGAAGCCACACATTCACCAATTAAAGCCTTTTCAGGAAGAAGAAGGCCAAGACCCTAGTTTCCACACAAGGGGCACACACAGCACAAATATCACTTTGGTCACTGAAGTGAGAGCCTAGTATCAAAATCTTCATTATTTTTATCGGGGTCTCTAATGTACCACTCTAGTGGCGAATAATGACAATGCCTTTAAATTATTTACTTGACCTAACGGAAGAATCTACGTGGCAGTGCTTTGTTGGACACATTGTAAACAACTTGTTACGTGTATTGTAACGTGTATTGTTAACGGCTATAAACAAACATGGTTATAAATAAACAGATAGAAACCACAGTCCACAGTCCCCTCTCTACACCATTATTAGGGTTATTACACCAAATATCCAATAGTGGGAGTGAAAGGATAAATTAGTGTAATTCATTGAAGATTAAGCAGTTGTCGTTGATGAGGAGTGGAAGCCTTAACACAAAAATGTGCGGTAGCACCTCAATTGAATCAGTGAAAAAATCCGGTTATCAACAATGTTTTTGTGGGAGATTAGCAAGGGTTAGTACTTCTTGGACACTGAAAAATCCAGGGAGAAGGTTCTATACATGTCAAAAACATAAGGTATATATTATCGTTTATGTAAGGTTTTACAAAATAAATTTTGATAATATGCAATGTGTTTGATTTTTTTGCTATGAAATTAGGAGGTTCAAGGCTGCCACTTCTTTGAGTGGATTGATGAAGGATTTAATGGGAGAGCTTATGATGTAGTCACTCATTTGAATCACAGAAGGGTGTATTGGAGGAAAAACTGAAACTTGTTGAAGAAAATCTGGAGGAAGCTGTTGAAAAAAAGATTGGTGAAGGGTGAGAAGATGCAAGTAGAGGAGGCAAACAAGGACCTGGAAGCTGAAATAGAAAGGCTTAGAAGTAGTTTGAAACTGTGTGTGTTTGTTGCTGTTGCAGCAGCCCTAATAATGTTGTTTGTTAGGTAGATGTAATACTGATGCAATTGGTTGTATGTACAAGATGTAGTTGGTTGATGTAGTTGGTTCTTTTTAATGAAATTGCAGTTGGTTGATATGGTTTCTTTAATTAAAATTGCCATTGTGTATTATAAGTTTCTGTCTGTGAGTGTGCTTAAAGTTGTCATTGTCCGCAAACAAGGTAAAACATGTGCAAAGTAATGAATATTTACAGAAATGATGACACTAGAATAAAATAAAACCATAAGATTCCATTCCACTAGGATAAGGCGAGGTCCAAATATTATATTAGCCATACAAAAAGCAAGCATAATAGTCTTAAAACAAAAGCATACTCCTGGTCCAAAGCATACCAAAAGAACTACAAATCCCATCTCAAAAGTTTGGCCATAGTCTTAAATCTACTTAATGAAGCAAAGCAAAAGTAGGCATAACAAAGGTCTAATCATCCAGCTTAACTGGATCATCTAGTGTGTTAGTCCACTTGAATGCTCTCTTCTCAAGAAGTCTTACCGACCTCCTGCTTGGTTGAAGTGGATCTTCTGCCTCCATGTCTGCAAGTTCATCTTCTTCTGCTGCCTCCATGTCTGCAAGTTCATCTTCTTCTTCTGCCTCCATGGTTGCAAGTCCAGCTTCTTCTTCAGCCCCTATGTCAGCTGGATTGGAGATTTGAGCTAGATTGGATGGAGTTACTCTAGTAGTAGAACTGTGTTGGCTAGACAAGTGAAGTGCTGGAGGTTTAGAAGCTTCTGGTGTGCTTCTTGGGGGCAAGAATGGGACAAAGACTGGTGTAGGCATGAACACTGCTTTATACCCAACTGGTCCTATTAGGTTCTCTTGAAAAGGAGTTGGATCTTTGCCTTTCTTCACCACATCATCACCTGCCTCCTTAACAAAAGGCAATTTCTTTTTAGGCACCTTCAATGACTTCTTACCATCCCATATGTTCTGTTGTCCTTCATTGTCAATAGCTTTTCCATTGTCTTGTCTTCTTATCTGAAGCTTCTGTCTCTTCATCTCCTTTGGGGCTTTTTTCTTACTAGCAGAAGTTGTGTTGTGGTCAGGCCTTGTTGCATCTCCTTGCTTAACTGTCCTCATCTCAGCTTCTTCATCAAGTGGTGCACCATTCTTTTTGGTTGGATAATTAGTTTTCCTGTGAGATGAGTCCCCACACAAGGAGCAATGCATAACCCTTTTGTTGCTATACCTCTGCATAACTGGACCACTTACAGTTTGAGATCCTTGCACTCTATTCCCACCTTCCCAGTCCTCCTTCCTTCTCATTTTTTTTGGCCTTCCCCTTAGTTTTTTTGGAAGATCTGGAGGTAGAAGCTCTTCAGTAGAATGGACCTCCCAGAATTCTTCTCCATTTAGTGCTTCTAGAGGGAAGTTATATGATGTCAAAAACTTCTGTTTCTTGTAAAAATCAGAGACATTATCCACAGGGTGATGCCTCCTATCATGTATTGCAGCAATGGCATGTTCACAAGGTATGCCAGTAAGGCCATACCTCCTACAATCACATGATTTTGCATCTAAGTCAACTGTAACAACTCTTGTACCATGTTTGACACTATACCTGGTTGCACCATTCCAGCTAGCTCTCCAGTTTCTGGATTCAGTAACAAGTATGTCCAGCTTTCTTTTTATTCTTGGGCAAAGTTGTGCATCACTTCTGATCATAGCATCCCTATTCAATCTGATTCTTGTCAATAGCTTGAAATGTATTTCTTGCATCATTGTCAGCAGAGGCATGTACCTAGTAACATGTAAAACAGTAATCATTATATTTTATCCAAAATATTTTGTAAACATTAAAAGTTCCAAATAGTTGAAGTTATTTGTACCTTTCATGTATAATCCATGCATTAAATGACTCACTCATGTTGTTTTCTACATTATCAGCCTTGCAGAATGTGCTGAAATGTGACTTAGTCCAAACCTTTGGGTCCATCTTATGAAGATGTTCATGTGATGGCTTTGATAACCTTTGCAGCTCTTTCATTGCCCTTGCATGTGCTGCAGGATAAGGTGACATACAAGCATTCCAGAATGCCCTCTTCAAGGCCAGAGATGAAAACCTAGCAAATAAAACAACTCAGGATACAAACAGAAAATTCATATGTAAGTAAGAGATAAGATGCAAAATATGTAAATGTCTAACCTTTTCCTGAAGTTACTATATAAATGTCTTGCACATTATCTATGTTCCACTCTAGGGAGGAGCTCTTTCAGTGCATTATCCAAGCCTTTCTGCTGATCTGAGACTATGGTGTAACCAAAACCATCACCAAGATTGAGATCTTCACTTAGCAACTCAGTAAACCATTTCCAACTTTCTGTATTCTCACTTTCCACAACACCATAAGCTATGGGGTACATTTGATTATTACCATCCCTCCCCACAGCTGAGAGCAACTGACCACCACAAATTGTCTTCAAAAAATCCATCAAAACCAATAACAGGCCTGCATCCAGCCTTCCAGCCTTCCTTTAAAGCATGATAACAAAGGTAGATTCTTTTAAACTTATTGGAATCACCCTCATTCAGCCTTGTGGTCCTAATCTGCACTGTATTTTTAGGGTTGCTGGTAAGAATCTCATGTGCAAAGTCCCTTAATCTTGAGTAATGGTCTTTCAATGCCTCATGTACACCCTCTAGTGAAGCCTTTCTCACCCTTAAAATCTTAATCCTAGGAACCTCTATCTCCAACTCCAGCTTGATAGCCTCTGCCATTTCCTTCACTTTCCATTGTGGATTTTTTCTTATCCTGTCCCCATACAACTCTGTCAGATATTTCACACTAGCAAGCTTATTTGAGTATGGCTTACTGCAGTTATGCTCATCAAATAAGGTCTTGATAGTGCAGTTGTCTGAATCTTTGTCTTTACTGCACCAAATGTAGAACTTGCATTCAGCTTCACAACTAACTTGACATCTCTGTGCATCATTTGTTATAAACTGGACTCCTCTTCTCTCCATAACTCCATATTGCCTAACAGCATCTCTAAACTCTGCCATGCTTGCAAATTTCATTCCAACCTCCCATTTTATTGTGTCACTCTTTTGCCCATATTTCACACTATTTCTTTTCT
Organism: Apium graveolens; assembly: GCF_009905375.1. Taxonomy (NCBI): domain Eukaryota; kingdom Viridiplantae; phylum Streptophyta; class Magnoliopsida; order Apiales; family Apiaceae; genus Apium; species Apium graveolens. The sequence continues at coordinate 59,566,899 of NC_133652.1, forward strand.
TGATCTTGGGGTTGGGAGGGTCGATATACCCAATTTTGTGATTTTCATCTTCACTGGAAGATGAATCCGACCTTAGCTCATCAGAAGCATACTCAGAATCATCACTTAAACTCATCACTTTCTCTCTAACTTCAAGAAGATTACCATGATTCTGCTTCAAGGAATCCTTATATTTTTTCTTTTTCTCTCTAAACTCTCTCAACTCTTCATCACTGTCACAGAAAGAATCATAGCCTTTCTCATCTTCAGATTCATCACTCTCAGTCTCTCACATCTCCCTCATAACCATATTCTGGATCATCAGGATCACTATCATCCCCACTTCCCTCATTACCATCTTCCCCCCTGGTTACCATTTTCCCCTCCTTGATTTTCATTTTCCCTTCCCTGATTACCATATTCCCCTCCCTCATTATCATTTTCATCTCCCTGATTATCAATTACCTCATCCACATCATAGTGATCAATATACAAATTAATTTTACCAATTGGTTTATGAATGTCTACCATAGCTCTCACAGTACTATCATCATACAAAAGTCTCATACCACTTTCAAAAGTCAGACCATCATTTTTAAAATACACTAAGTCAGATTTTGCATAACCACATTTAACAGCAAAATCATCCAAGTCTCTAAACAAAAACAAGTCAGGGTCAAAGCCAGGTATAACTTCTACATCACCGCCTACATACTTTGGTTTAGGTTTATGTTCAAAATCCCCATGGTGATGTATGTAAATAGTAACCGACGAATCCATACTGTCAATTAAACACAAGAACAAAAACAAAAAAGATACGATTTCAATAATAAACATATATAAATCACAAACAACTATTATTTATCAACACATATCACACAAATATACAAGGACATGCCTAATGTTCATATACAGGCTCGTAGAGTTTGTTCAAGATCGATTAAACGTACCTCTCTCACTGAAGAAGATTTGCGAGCAAGATCGAAGCAGATTTGCAGTTGAATCGATGGTCAATTGAGTTTTCTTCAAGAGCAATTGAGCAATTAGGGTTTTTAATCCCCAATTTTTGTTGGATTTTTAATGCAGCGGGGTCATGGTAAAACACTTTTACACATACAAAATCCAAATAAAAGCATATAAATCGTGAATAAAAATTCGAGGGATCGAATCTAACCTTTAAAAATAATTCGGAGAAAACGATCAGAGATCCTTAGCAGTTGCTCCTCAAGTGTGAAGCACTCCACCGGTATCCACCAAGAAAACGATGTTAAGGAGGAGGAAGGAGGTGGAGAGAATTGGGTTTTCCAAACTTTTGGGTTTTCGGGTTTGATGTGGGTTAGAATAAGATAGGGTCTATAATAGTGTATTTATAGGCAAAATTTTCAGCTGAAATTTTCCCATAAATAATATTTATTATCCCATTTATTATTCTCATTAATAATTAAAACACCTTTTAATTATTAATCCTTTTTCTAAACACTTTAGAAATAATTCTCTCTCTTGATTTAATTTCCAAAAATTAAATCCTTAATTAATAATATTAAGAACTTTTCTTAATTAATTTATAATCAATTAAATCTCATTTAATCAATTATTAAATTTGCCAATTAATTATTTATTTCATAAATAAATAATTATTAGCCATTATTAATTAATTCCTCCACCATTAAATCATTCTCCTTTTATGGTGTGACCCTGTAGGTTCAATATTAAGCCGGTAGTAGAAATAATAATAATAAAACTATTTTATCATTATTTATATAAATTCTCTAGTTTATTAAATATGATTAATTAATTAATCACATTTATTCTACATCGTGAGTGATGCTTCTCAACATATCGCGACTATCCGGATAATATGAATTCACTGCTTAGAATACCAAGAACCTGTCAATGAATAGTTACCGTACAATAAACTCCTTCTACCCTACAATGTCCCGATTAAATACAAGGCATGGATCTCGTGTCAAGCCTATCTAATTCAATCACTTTGCTTACCATTTACTATGCGTACTTCTATGCAAATTAGAAACTCCTTTCTAATTTCATTTACTCTGGCCAGAGATTCCTGAACTAGCATAAGTGGATCAGCCTTGAACATTCGCTTCCTTCACTAGAAGGGGTAGATCCTTTATTGATCATACACTATCTTCGTGTACAAATTCCTATACCCAGAAGAGCCCTAATAATTGTCCCTGGAGACTAAGAACTAAACCAAAGCATAGTTCAGTGTACACAAGATGACTATGATGACCTCAAGTCTAAGGATACTTGTACAACTATCACTAAGTGAACAACTGCTGACACGTGAGTGAACTCCGTCAGTTGTTCAGCTGTGCGAGTCATGTTCAGTGAACTTATTCTATAATAAGCACCTACATACTAGCTATAGTGTCACCACACAAATGTCTATGAGAACAGACATCCTTCATAATGAAGCAAGCATTGTATGTACCGATCTTTGCGGATTATTAATTACCAGTTAGTATTCCTACGACCAGCAACTATTTAAGTTTAGAGTTATCATCTTCTTAGGTCTCACTATTATGATCTCATCATAATCCATAAAAAGCTTTACTCGAAACTATGGTATATCATATTTAAACACTTAAATAGATAGAGCCCGTAACAAAAAACAAAACAAGTCTTTTATTAATCAATGAAATCAAAACAGATTACATAAAGAGTTATTCCTAAATCTAAATACCTGATTGGACTTAGGACATATTCCTTTCAATCTCCCACTTTTACTAAAGCCAATCACTTTGGTATCTAATACCCATCTTGTCATTATGACGATCAAAGTGACTTTCATAAAGTAGCTTTGTAAGTGGGTCTGCTATGTCGTTATGTGTGTCAACTCTAATTCAATACAACACAAGAAATGTTATCGCGCTCCCACTAACCCTTTTGTAGACGGATGGTTCATCTACATTTTTGATAAAATCAAACTCTTTGATTGTCTCATCAAAACGAATGTTCCATCTACGAGAAGCCTGCTTTAAACCACATATGGTTCGCAATAGCTTACACACTAGGTTTTCATTTCCCTTGGAAAGAAAACCATCTGGCTATATGCCAGATTACATAGTCGTAGTAAGCAGCAATCACAAGCAAAATCCGATCTGATTTTAACAGGGCTACAGGCAAAAGGTTTCATCAAAGTCATCCATTGCCTTTGTTTGAATCCTTTTTCCAAAAGCCTGGCCTTAAAGGTCTCCACCTAGCCATCTGCTATAATCTATCTTTTGTATACCGTATACATAGATTCCATTCTGGATTTCATGGCACTATGCCATTTCTCTGAGTCAACACTACTCATAGCCTCATTATAGGTCACAGGGTCGTCATCATCAATGATCGACAACTCATTGTCATTCTTAATGACAAGGTCATATTACCTCTCAGGTTGGCGAGACACTCTTCCTGATCTATGAATGGGCTGTTCCACAAAAGGTTGTTCAGTCAGAACAGGTGTTTCCACTCGATCTGTAGTAGTTTGTGCTTCTTGAACTTCATCAAGTTCAATTTTGCTCCCACTGTTTCCTTCAAGGATAAACTCCTTTTCCAAGAAGGTAGCATGTCTGGAGACAAACACCCGATGATCGGTGCAAAAGTAATACCCTAAAGTCTCTTTAGGATATCCCACAAAACTACATTTTACGGATCGATATTCCAGCTTATCTGGGTCAACTTACTTGACATAAGCTGGACATCCCCAAATATTAACGTGTTTAAGACTCGGTTTCCTTTCTTTCCATATCTCATACGGAGTTTGAGGAACAGATTTGGAAGGCACCTTATTCAGTAAATATGCTGAGGTTTCCAATGCATAACCCCATAGGAATACTGGAAGATTTGCATAGCTCATCATGGACCGAACTATGTCTAACAAAGTTCAATTTCTCCTTTCAGATACCAATCTGGAGGAGTCCTGGGAGACTATATCATTTACTTTGAGACAATCCAGAAACTCTCCATTGAAGTATTCACCACCTCGATCTAATCGAAGAATTATAATACTATGTTTGGTTTATTTCTCCACTTCATACTTATACTCTTTGAACTTTTCAAAGGCCTCAGACTTGTGTTTCATCAAACACATATCCGAATCTAGATCTATCATCTATGAAAGTAATGAAGTATGAAAATCCACCCATGGCATGCGTAGACATTGGTCCACATACATCTGTGTGTACCATTCCTAGCAAATTTGCAGCCCTATCTCCATGTCTACTAAATGGAGACTGCAGTGCCACTATAAAGTGAGATTTTCATCATCCCTTTTCTTTTATTAGTTTGTTCAATCTGAAGTAAATTATGTCACACTAATACATACCATTATTTAAAGTACCACGTCCATAAAGAATATTATCTCTAAGAATAGAACATTCATTATTCTTAATAATAAATGAAAATCCAGCCAAGTCTAACATGAGAATAATATTCCTCACAATCGAGGGAACAAAATAACAATTATTTCAAATAAGTCTTGCCCGTAGGCATATGTAAATGAAATGATTCTACATCTTCAGCAGCAACTCTTGCTCCATTTTCATCAGTAGAATCACCTCCTCTTCCTCAAGAGTCCTACTTCTCCTTGGTCCCTGCAACAAATTGCAGATTTGAGAACCACAGGCGGTATCTAATACCCAAGTAGAAATTTAATTTAATGACATATTCACTTCTATCATGAAATACCTGAATCAGAAGCGGTAGTCTCACTACCCTTCTTCTTCTTCAATTCTGCAAGGTAAACCTTGCAGTTCCTCTTCCAGTGCCCCACCTTGTTACAGTAAAAGCAAACAACTTTGCTCTTGGGGTCTTCAGCTTTTGGTGGAACCGGCGTTTTCTCACCTACTTTCTTCTTCTTGGAAGAGTTCCTCTTCCTTTTCTTAGGATTGGAACCTTCACCAATTAGAAGAACAGAACTTTTCTTAGGGGGGAAATTCGATTCCGCAGTCTTCAACATGTTGTGGAGTTCAGGCAGGCTGACATCCAACTTATTCATGTGAAAGTTCACAACAAACTGCGAGAACGAACTCGGAAGCGATTGCAAGACCAAGTCTTGGCTCAGCTCCCCATCCATGGCAAAACCAAGTTGTCCAAGACGTTCAATCAAATTGATCATCTTAAGTACATGGTCATTCACAGATGATCCCTCAGACATCCTACACCCGAACAACTCCTTCGATATCTCATATCGAGCTGTCCTCCCTACCACATCATACAACTCTTGTAGATGCATGAGGATAGTGTGAGCATCCATATGCTCATGTTGCTTCTGTAGCTCAATGTTCATGTTAGCTAGCATGATGCATTGAGCAACATTTGCATCATCTATCCACTTACGATACACAACATGTTCATCATTATGCGCATCGCTAGCAGGTTCAGTAGGCTTAGGTGAGTCAATCACGTATTCCAGCTTCTCAATCCTGAGAACAATTCTCAAGTTTCGAAGCTAGTCAGCATAATTAGGACCAGTCAATTTGTGAGCATCTAGTATGCTCCTGAGTGATAGTGCAGAAGACATAATGTATATTGTAAATCTGTAAATGATAAACACATAACAACACTTAGCAAATATTCAATTTCATTTTAAAACACTATATGAATCGGGTCTTTATTCATAAGTGGCTCCCACTAGTTTATCTAATTTATTCAACCCCCTACGTGAAAAATTAAGCATTCATAATTTAGTGGGAATAGGGATCCTACATTCTATTACACGACCCCGGCTGTAGCACGAACCGCCATGTAATGTTCAATAGGCAGACAACTCTTGTCAATTACATCTCATGTTATTCCCTAATCAAACTTTAGCCTCTTGAATAATTGAGTCTCGGCTGTAGCACGACAAACTCAATATTCTAAGTCAAGTCTAACCCAACATTCCGTACAGTTGAATCAGTCCCCAAAGGCCCACGGCTGTAGCACGTACCGACCTTTAAATTCTTATTCAATGTACACATCTATGTAATAGACAAGTATTTCTTATTTCAAAATCAAAGCCCTCGACTGTAGCATGAACCGACAATGATTCAAAAATAAGAACTACTTTTCTATCATATTGGAAGGCTATGACCGACACAAGCCCGTTGTATCATTGGCCAATTACTACTTGATATTATTTAATTTTAGACGGATTATATTACGTTACAATCATAATCATATTATAAAGAGATTCTTCCTTTTAAATTAAATATTTCAAATCAATAATCAATAATCAGACGATTCCTAGATCGGGTGGAGCATTGTCAAGAGGCGTCACTTAATAACCGTCGTTGCAGACAACAGCAGACAACACAGGAGTACTTTTGCAGCCGTCGTTGCTTTTCGAATAGCGCGCTGACAACTCACCTGTACCTTGTCTTTTCTTTAATTCCGTGCATCATCAACAGCAGACAACACAGGAGTACTTTTATACAAAGCAGATAATATATATATATACAACATATTATATATATGATTAATTAATTACGAATTTAATTTTAAGAACTTCAAAAATTCATAATAAAAATCTATACATCATAAAATTATGAAAAAAATACTCAGACGATCTACAACACTTGTAGAACCCAGATCAACATTCAAAAATATTCTGAGAAACGATTTCTCATCAGACAAAAATAATCCATGATATAACTTGTAAAAATCATAATTAATTCATACAAGCACATAAAATTCTGAAATTTTTACCACAGATCTATATGCATACAACCTATGCTCTGATACCATTGTTGGATTTTTAATGCAGCGGGGTCATGGTAAAACACTTTTACACATACAAAATCCAAATAAAAGCATATAAATCGTGAATAAAATTCGAGGGATCGAATCTAACCTTTAAAAATAATTCGGAGACAACGATCAGAGATCCTTAGCAGTTGCTCCTCAAGTGTGAAGCACTCCACCGGTATCCACCAAGAAAACGATGTTAAGGAGGAGGAAGGAGGTGGAGAGAATTGGGTTTCCAAACTTTTGGGTTTTCGGGTTTGATGTGGGTTAGAATAAGATAGGGTCTATAATAGTGTATTTATAGGCAAAATTTTCAGCTGAAATTTTCCCATAAATAATATTATTATCCCATTCATTATTCTCATTAATAATTAAAACACCTTTTAATTATTAATCCTTTTTCTAAACACTTTAGAAATAATTCTCTCTCTTGATTTAATTTCCAAAATTAAATCCTTATATAATATTAAGAACTTTTCTTAATTAATTTATAATCAATTAAATCTCATTTAATCAATTATTAAATTTGCCAATTAATTATTTTTCATCAAATAAATAATTATTAGCCATTATTAATTAATTCCTCCACCATTAAATCATTCTCCTTTTATGGTGTGACCCTGTAGGTTCAATATTAAGCCGGTAGTAGAAATAATAATAAAACTATTTTATCATTATTTATATAAATTCTCTAATTTATTAAATATGATTAATTAATTAATCACATTTATTCTACATCGTGAGTGATGCTTCTCAACATATCGCGACTATCCGGATAATATGAATTCACTGCTTAGAATACCAAGAACCTGTCAATGAATAGTTACCGTACAATAAACTCCTTCTACCCTACAATGTCCTGATTAAATACAAAGCATGGATTCGTGTCAAGCCTATCTAATTCAATCACTTTGCTTACCATTTACTATGCGTACTTCTATGCAAATTAGAAACTCCTTTCTAATTTCATTTACTCTGGCCAGAGATTCCTGAACTAGCATAAGTGGATCAGCCTTGAACATTCGCTTCCTTCACTAGAAGGGGTAGATCCTTTATTGATCATACACTATCTTCGTGTACAAATTCCTATACCCAGAAGAGCCCTAATAATTGTCCCTGGAGACTAAGAACTAAACCAAAGCATAGTTCAGTGTACACAAGATGACTATGATGACCTCAAGTCTAAGGATACTTGTACAACTATCACTAAGTGAACAACTGCTGACACGTGAGTGAACTCCATCAGTTGTTCAGCTGTGCGAGTCATGTTCAGTGAACTTATTCTATAATAAGCACCTACATACTAGCTATAGTGTCACCACACAAATGTTTATGAGAACAGACATCCTTCATAATGAAGCAAGCATAGTGTACCGATCTTTACGGATTATTAATTACCAGTTAGTATTCGTACGACCAGGAACTATTTAAGTTTAGAGTTATCATCTTTTTAGGTCTCACTATTATGATCTCATCATAATCCATAAAAAGCTTTACTCTAAACTATGGTATATCTTATTTAAACACTTAAATAGATAGAGCCCGTAACAAAAAACAAAATAAGTCTTTTATTAATATCAATGAAATCAAAACAGATTACATAAAGTTATTCCTAAATCTAAATACCTGATTGGACTTAGGACATATTCCTTTCAATTTTTTTATCTCTGTTATGTTAAATTGTTAGGATATATTATACATATAACTATATTTAATTTTCTTAATATATATTTAGAAAACGTCAGACGCCAAGTATCTGCCACGATGTTGCCACGTACTCTCCACTTTGACGTCGTTAATTTTTCTGTTAGGTCAACTGGTCAATCTAACGGCGTTGTCATTATTCGCCACTAGAGTGGTACATTAGAGACCCCGATAAAATAATGAAGATTTGATACTAGGCTCTCACTTCAGTGACCAAAGTGATATTTAACCCCTTCTCAAATTCAGCTTGATGTGATTCCAGCAAATATGGAGTCACAGCCCCATTCTCTCATAATAGAAACACACCAATCATCAAACTCTCCATCACCCTCTCTGGATGTGGATATGATATTCACATCAATTCCTGATTCTCCCTCATTAAAACTCAGGGAGGAGCCCCACTCAAAACCTGATGATCATCATCTTTTAGATGATTTGTTGGATCATCAGCCAATTCTTTCAGATGTAGTTGAAGAATCTGTATCACCTCACTTAAAATCAATTCACACAGATTCAACAATTATGTCACTTTCTATATCTACATCTTTTCCTTCTTCAACGGATATCTCTCATCCGTTGACAAGTGGTTGTTCTTCAACGGATAAGCTTAACTGCAGTTATCCGTTGATACCATCAGTTTCCACATCAACGGATACTCCCTATCCGTTGATGGTCTCTACACACATCACAGAAACAATTCCAACTGTAGAGGACATGGTTACTGTACAATCACTTTTAGGTTTGAGGGAAGGGAGTGATCTTTTGAGTGAGAGGCTGGGTTGCTCCCAGGCTAAAGGAGAGGTTGAGAGTCACCATATGCATGCTATTTCTTCCAGCATGGCAAAATTAAGTTAGAGGAGTACCACCTTAGCAGGTGAGGGTGAGGGTGTGAGGGTGTGTGTGAGCCAGGGGGAGCCCCTGATGCAAGAAAATAGAGAAAATGAGAGAAAGGCAGGTACAGAAGCTATAAGGGTGGATCCAGCCATTGCTAGTGAGTCAATGAAAGTGGATGATGCAGAAAAGGAAAGACAATTTCAGCAACATTACAAAGCTATAATTGATAACATTTCCTTGGATACTGACACTTTTACTCATCCTGTTTCAGCCTATCAATTATTGGCTGCTCAGGGCAATGTGGAGGCAGAACAGACTTTAAACATTATACACACTTCAGAATCTCTTCTCAGAGATAAAGCTGCTGTTAACAGGCTGCCTTCTCAAGCTGGTGAGCCATCTGAAGAATTTGGAGTAAATTCTAATGATGATGACTCTGATTCTTTGGATGAGAACATGAACTTAGGGGGAGTAGCAGGCCCAAGTTCTGTTCCAGATCTTCCTGAATGGGCATGGGCAAAAGCATCAACACCAGGAGAGTTTGGTGTCACTTTGGTCAGACAAGTCATGATAATTCAGAAGGCCCTTCAGGAGACTACAGATGCTGGTACCAAGGCAATTCTTCAAGCTCATCTGGACTCTCTGAATCTCTTGTAGTTGCAGCAATTCAAACAGAATTTAAGTGTGGATGAACTCAAGCAGGACATTGCTGATCTGAAATCCTACAATGCTGAGAATTTGGATTCAGTCATACCTTATGGTACTATGCAAGATTTGTTGGGGAGACTGAGGAAAGAATCTGATGCTGACAAGAGGCTGGCCATATTGGAAACCAGAGTTCAGATCATTGAAGACTCTATGGTCACCATTCTTCAGAATCAACAAACTCAAACAAATCTACTCATGCAGCTGGCAAAAGCACAAGGCTTGACCCCTACCCTTGATGATAATAAAAAGGGGGAGAATAAAGGGAAAGGGGAAGGAGAGCCATCAATAACAGTTCAAATATCTCAAGTGCTAGTTCCTGCCATTACCACTTCTCCAACTATTCAAATCAAAGGAAAGCTTGATGGAATTGATCTAATCCAGATAGCAGCAGCTGAATTGCAAGTCAAAGAGCAAAGGAAGAAGATTGATGAAAAGATGCAACAAATTTTGGTTCTACAACTTCTCAATCACAATATGTGAAGCATAGCACAAAAGTGGAATCAATTATTATGGAGCTCAAGCCAGTAGGGAGGAATAAGGTTGGAGAGACTTCTTCCAAGAATCTGAAATCTATGGTTCTCAAGCCCAACAACAGATCCAATAAGGACTCTACAAAGAATCCTCTAAGCCTTGCTCAGATGAAAGGAGTGGATTTTCCTCTTCCAAAGCCTGATGAAGACAAGCCTTTGGGTAGAAGTATCACAAAGCACAAAGAGACCATGGATGTGGCTGTAAGGAGGAACATGGCTATTAACTTCAGAGAGGGAAAGAGCATATGTGTGATGCAAGGACATCCCAAATTCTCAATAGCCAAGAGGGAAGAAACCAGAAGGTTGAAGGAAGAAGCCAAACAACTAAAGGCTGACAAAAGAGCACAAGCAAAGCTTGAAAAATAGCTAAAGTCAAGTCAGGCTGAAGAACAGAAAGAAATTGAAGACAAAAGTGAAGATGAAGCTGTGGGGGACATGGTTGATACTGATATGGAAGAGAGAAGTAAGGAAAGAGAAGAATGGCAGAAAGGGAACAGAAAAAAGGCCAATGCAAAGAGAAAGATGGTAGATAAGACTGAAGAAACCCAATCAAAATCCAAACCACTACCTTCTATTCCTGAACCCATTGTGCCTGACCCTTTCATGAACATTCATGATGAAACAATCATTCCCAAGGAGGAACCAATTGATTAGGACACCATCAAATTTCCCACCTTCCTAATCTCTTCTCCACCATCAAAGAAGCAGAAAAGAAGAATCAAATCAACACCCTCTAAAGCCTCAATCAAATTCACACAGAAGCCTAAGCCTAAGCCTCAAGCCTCTAAGGATGATTATGTTCGCATCTGTGACATAAAAGAATTTTCAGACATTGAACTCTATCTGGATGAGCTGGAGGAAGTAAGGGGAATAGCTGCCTACAGACAGCTACCAGAAAGACTAGTGTTCAAATACAAAGGAGATGGGGAAAGAACTTGGCCTTTTTACAGAATTCTGAATGAAGGCTACTCTACCTTGATTAGAGTCTACTCAGCCATACAAAGGGATTCTGGCTTTACCAGGACTGCCAAGACTGAGATTCTCAACAAGATTGCCAACATAAGGAAAACTTGGAGGGAGCCCAATGCCTTGCCTAGAACATTACTCATTCAAGAAAGAGGAATTACAGTTCACAAATCACCTCATTGGTTGATGGAGTTCAGAGACAACAAAGGAGTCAGAAGATTTTTCAGAATTGAAGATCAGCTCAAGATTGCCAGTAATGAAACTCTCAAGGATATGCAATCTAAGTTGGACATCAATGAAGAAGATGAAGCTGAATTCTACAGACAACTTCAACTTCAAATAGAGGAGAATGACAGGAGGCTAGGAAAGAAACCAAGGGATCAAAGGAAAAGAAATTAATCTGCTCAGGCTAAAGGAGCACCCTTGGAAACAATGTAATTCTTCAATTCCATCTCAGCATACACATTTTTGCAGCACTTTTGAATTTCTGCTTTATTACAGTTTATATATTTGTCAAGTATTTTGTTATCATCAAGCTAAACCCAAATTTATGCCTACAGTTCTAGTAGACATAAATAGGGGGAGATTGCTAGGAATATGTGTATTAGTTTGATGATAAGTTAAACAAAACACTTAAGTAGAAATCTAGTGTTTGTAGCCTCAACGGATAAGACCATCTTGGCTATCCGTTGAAGGAGTAGCTTTACTTAGCAATAAGTTTAGTATTGTAGCACATTTCATTCTCTGGATTCAAGTTGTAATTCTTAAATGTTGTAGGAAAGTATCAGTCATGTTGACTACTAGTGGATATGCAAATAGGAGGGCTAATTGTAAATATTTCATGCCTTATAATTTTATATAAGTGAAGAAGTATCAACTGATATTGAAGACCTTCAACGGATAAGAAACAAAGCTTCAACGGATGTCTCTAATGCTTCAACGGATAATATCCATCAACGGATAAGTGCTTCAACGGATAAAGACTTCAACTGATAATGCATCAACGGATAAAGCTTCAACGGATAAAGCCTCAACGGATAAGGCATCAATGGATGAAAGCTTCAATGGATGCTTAGTTCATTAGCAGTTGATAGTGACAATTCATAAGCTGACAGAGGCACATGGGTTGACAGAGACAAACTGGAATGTGGAAGCCTCTTGGAGGAATCAAGAAAATGCAGCATTTCCATTCTGGTGCAAACAAGGAAGTGTTCAAAGATTCATAGATTATCCTAGATTGCATTGGATAGAGAAATGAAGAAGAAACGTGTGAAGAGCCTTTTTAATTGTATTTTACAGTTTTGTCTTCACTTGTAAACTTGGTGATATATAAACCAAGTAGCAGCTAGTAATTAGATATGAATTTTCCAGAGCTGTTTAGAAAAATCCAGAGAGAAAATCATCTAGTTTGTACTAGGAAGCAGCTGTGATTTAATTCTTTGAATCACAGATTTTCTGAAATAACACATCTCTGGTGGAACAACAAATCCACCAGAAAAGTTTTTAAGTTCTCTGTGTTCTTTACATTTGTGTTTGAATATATATCTGTCTGCATTGGCTTCAAGCAATTCACACACACTTGTTCTCAGAAACACTTAGCCTTAGAAACTGCTCAAAACTTGAAAAAGTTTTGAGATTTACATTCAACCCCCTTCTGTAAATCTCATTATTAGTCCACTGGGAATAACAGGTACATAAAGAAAAGTCTAGTTACCACAAGTTCTGAAATAAGGTACAATAATATAGCAGGGTTAAACAGAGGAAAAACTGGAAAATATCCCCCTATCTACCCCTAACTTCTAACAACTACTACTATCATAAAGTTCCGAAATATAATATAACAAATGAAAAAGGGATCCCGGCATCTGACCAAGTATCCCAAAGCCTACTAGCGCTGAAAAAAAACAACAACTACGAGCTCAACCAACAGTCCCGCCTAACAGCTAGTCATCCAGAATCTCTATCAACACAACCAACATCCAGCGAATGATCTTATGCAGCCTCCGGGCCTCGGCATCAGCATCACTAGTGGATGGTCCTTCATCCAATCTCCTCCGGGCAACCTGCTCCACCATCTTAACCCGAACTCGCCACTCATCATCCATAACTGAAGTGGTCTGCCTAGACTCTCGGGCTAGCCTATCAACTAAAGCTCCCAACTCAGGAATACAGCAGTAAATAAAGTCTCGGTCCTGGGTTAACTTGCCACCAACACTGACAGGTACAGTCTTAGGCATCTCAGACTCTGGGTCAGGGGCTGAGGTCTCTGAATCTGGCCTCAAGGGTGAAATCTGCATAGGGATCTCACTGCTCTCAGAGGGATCCTCCTCTGGGTCTGAACTAACATACACATGCTCCTCTGGAGAGGGTGGAATGGGGTCCACTGGGGTACCGGTCAAACTAATCTCGGAATATGAATCACTACCACTACTGGGATCCTGAGAGAAAACACAAAACAGCAACCAAGAAATAACTTTAGGGTTAAATAAAGCTTCCAGCTAACTCACACCCTAATTCTAGTTTCCACTTTAACTAATACACATTTTCCTTAGAGTATACCTAATAGTCTAACTCAACTCTACATGAGTTGAACTCTCTCGCGATATAAATATATACCCACAATACCCTTTTTTATTCCTAACTTATCTCAGGGACTAGATCCTGTAGCTCTGATACCAACTTGTGACGCCCTCAATCTCGGGGTTAGGAAATGAGGACCCACGCTCCTTTAATCTAATAATTATATATACATAAACCCCGATTAACTACCAACAGGATCAAATAGGATAAGGTATGAGACAAGATTACAATTACCAACCATAAAATATAACTTACAACCCCAAAATAATATAAAATATACATAGTCGATCCCGACTTGGAACCGACAGATAACCCATTGTATCTTTACAACCTTCTGGCTAAGCGCTATCTCACTAAAAAACATCTTTACCTACTCTGGCAACTGGAAGCCCTCAACACGATAGGGACCCACCAGGTACGCTCTTACGAGCAGTGCGCCTAAGGCTGGCCATCTTCTTGCTTAACTGTCAAGGTTAGATTAAAACAAAACATATGAGTATAAAACTCAGCAAGTGACTATAAAGTAGTTCTATGATATGAAATCCACAATTTACTTTACCAAACTCAGGGCATTCTACTTTATCAGTTCTAGGTGGCAGATTTCCATCTTTCGGGTTAAGGAAGGGTTATGAAGGAAAAGTGTGGGACTTTCATGGAACAAGGCTCAAAGTAGGGTGAAAGCCGACATTCACCACAAATCATTAAAGGATCAAAACAGATCTTTCAGAAAGGAAAGCGACAATATTTTTATTATATGGAATCAATTATATGATCAACAGATTAAAATCAGGGTTCACGAGCTTTAAGTTTTACAATATCACAATCAACTCTTTTCAATGTAATATAAACCATTTTCATTTCAAAGAATTCATTACTGAGTAGGAAGTTTCCTTTCCTTTTTAAAATCAATATAGAACCCTTGGTTGGACCACTTTATCTTTCATTTCATTATAATACAGGTGATCAGCCCGTACCGACCTCCATCCGGTCATTAAGGTACCATACGGCATAATTTCAGCCTTAAACTGGACTAGCCCCACTAGCCTCTTACAATGACTGGATTAGTCCCACTAGCCTCTTACGTCCAATCCAATCCATCAGGAATTCGTTTGGAAAACCTTGAGTTGGAATAAGTAGGTTTTCTAAATTTATTTTATCATTACCGAGAATATTAAATCATTCGGACTCTTTCAAGTCGAAAATCATTCTTAGATTCAATTTCAAGAAATCAAAGTTAAGGAAAATGAATCAAGGATAGGAAAGAGCAATTCAAGTTTCAAGGATCAATAGGAAATATGGTGATCAAGGAATATGGTATTATTACAAGGGGTTCATAAAGGTAATTATAGGATTATAACAGTTCAAAGTATGAGAATTAATTTGAACAGGAAAGACAGGTTACCAAAGGGTTGACTCAATAAGCTTGTCAATAACAGTTTAACAAGATCAAGACAGGGTATCTCGAATCATTAACAGGGGTTCATAATTTTAACAGTTCAATACTCTACATGGTATGAGCAATAACCTCTCTATAACAATTTACACAAGTAATGAGAGTTACTTGCCTGAATTCGCTTTCCTGAAGGTTGAACTACTGCCACCTAGTATACCCTTCCCTTTCCTAGCCTGAATGCCCTCACGCTCCGAATCTACCATAAAAACCAAAACCTTAATCAGTTTCTCAACTCTCGCTCCCGGAACGATCACTCAATACGATAGCTCGATTATACTCTGGACTCAAATATACGAGTATAGCTTATACACATATGCACATAACACATAACACATTCCTTTCTCAAAGCCTTTATATCTTTATATACTCATCAATCGACTCATACTTGCTTAAACTTAACTATTCTTCAAATCACACCAATATAACTCTTACGAGTACATGATTTATTCAAACTAAATCTTTTGCGACCATTACTGTCACTTATAGTTCTTTAATATCAAACCACTTAATTCCCTTTTTCTTTTATTCCTTAATTTGAACCATAACATCATTTAATCAAACAAATGAATCACATATGTCCTAGAATTTCACATGCAATCACTTAGCAAGGTAATGGAACCAAATCAATCGCTTTTCTACTTATATACCATTCGGCTATAAACCTATAACACAACCAAATGTACTCAATTTCAATCTCATATAATCAAACACAATAAACCTCTTTGGTATGCAAATTACAAGGGTCTTTTACGCAATTAAGCTTCTTTCTTTTTAATCCAAAAACCGAATCATAATCACATCAAGAATCGAAAATCAACACCCTCTTTTAATTATCAAATTCGAACACAAGCATCATCCAATCAATGGCATGCAACCATGTTCTTATTAGTAACTAAGATATTTAGCATATAATCTCACAAAAATCCACTTAATTCTATTTTTAACCATAAGACCCATTCGGTTTTTTCAAGAAATCACTGTTAGGGCGAAAACACGCGCTAATATTCACGCAAGTATACGCGTTCGCAAGTAATATAGAATACTTTCTAGTTCGTTCCCTCAGAGACTTAGACTAAATTATTGTCTAATTAAACTCACTCACCAATGTATGATTACTTCTCAATGTTAAGATAATAACACTTAAAATTGTTGATTAAATATTAACTATAATTAACTACTTAATTAACCACTTAACTAACACTTCAATTTATCAATAATAAAACACTCATGAGATCACAACTTCATTATTACTTCCTTCTATAGCCATTGTTATTACCTTTAGCATGTGACAGTGATGATATTAATCGAATAACACAAAACTGATAAAAGCCAACTTTCATTGTACTAATACCATTCTACCAAGCATCCACAATTAAGATAGAAGTTGAATAGTCATCAATTATGTTGAGTTCCTATATGTCTACAGAAATTGACAACACAACGATTTAAGCACAAGTTATTCCTTTTGATTACATAGGGCAAATAAAACTGTTAGAGTTACCCACTAATCATGCTCAACGTACATGAACCTATGCTAGCATGGCAAGTTCTAAATCTCAAGATCCACCGTCGCTTCACAAGAGATTAACACCCTATCTTATATGTTCGCGACGCACATAAGACGAATACGCACAACCAATACTAGATATCAAGCAATCATCACACACTAAAGTATTAAACAATTAACTAAAGAATTCCATAATAAATCCGTTGCAACCCCATGATCACGATTAGCCCATAATAGAACTTATCGCCATCATGGGTTCATATGAAATCATGATAAACAAACACAAGAAAATAATAACTAAACTAATTATATTAAAACAGAGTACGTCACAAGAGTAAATAAGTCAAAGCAAGAAAACTAGCATCCAACGTTACAACGAAACAAGAATCACAAGAAAATATGCTTCCTATTCGTTGCGGTGTGCTAAATCGGTCTTCTTCCTTATCTCCTTCGCTTCTTGCGTAAAACACAATCTAAAACATAATCCCCTTCATACTCTCTGTGAAAACGTCTCAAATCTACCTATATAATAGTCCCATAAAACTCAGATTACATAGAAGTTGGAAGCCAAACAGAAGTAGAAGTCTAAAATAATTTATCTTTTTCCCCGACCCTGCGCGGCCGCTCAGCATAGCTGCGTGGGCGCGCAGGTTGCTGCGCGGCCGCTCAGCATTGCTGCGCGGGCGCGCAGGCCTCTACTGGAAAAAATCCAGGTTTGCTCTGTTTCTTCGCCGTAATCTGCCCATTCCTTTCCTCTCGCAATGGTGAACACATGCCAAGGCTTATTCTTGATGATTCCTCCCCCGAAATGCAACTAATACCCTGAAATACATAAACACTAGAAAAACGCATCAAATACACAAAATACTTGATTTCAAGACACCAATTTAAGCCATTTTAAGACGTTCTAAGTGGTATAAAATGCCACTTATCACACCCCCAAACTTAAATCGATGCTTGTCCTCAAGCGTCACAGACTCAAAAACAAATAAAAATATGCATGAATGCAATCTATATGAAAATGCAACGATCCCCCTTACTACAATTAACCAACCAAATTGTCACATCTCAACGAATGCAGTAAGACAACTAAAGATCAATAAACTCATGCAAACGGACATACAGCCAGAAACGTGGTGTGTGCAAATGCTTAACAGATATGCTTCGGAACTAGACCAATTACTATGACTAGACTATCCTCAAGGCAATCCTACGATTATACAAAGAATAAAAATTCTAGGCACAAAGTGATATACAACACTACAAGAACTCTGGAGCTTACTACGGAATCGTGCTTTTTATTTACAACTCAAATGCTTATTTAACCGTGCAATGAGTGAGGTCCACAAAAGACTTATACAATGGTATCCATGTAACGAGCGTTAGGTTAGCGGATCCCAGACTCCAAAAGCCTTAGGTCACTAGGCACAAAGTCCCCTAAGAACTTAATAACTCGAATACCAAAGAGCCCACTCTTGATCAATTATGCAAATTTTTTTTTTTTTTTAATAACTTCTGAGCAAGTGCGTTTCGCTCCATCTTGCTCAACCCTAGACTACTCGCAACATATGCGAGCCGGCTACTAGCCATTTGACGCCTAGCCACAACTAGCAACAACTTCCATATTTTTTTCTCCAAAATTTTTTCTTTTTTCATGTCTTTATCACTATAAGTAGATTGACCTTGAAAACAACCAAATCATAACAACAATCTAGCCCTTACGCATTCTTTAAGACTTAGTGGACTTACAATTGTTTCTAGCATGCATATCAACCTACACAACTTAATATCACTTTAATGCTATCACTACACTCGCATCAATATCACAATTCAGTCGATAACTTATTGCAAAAGGGATCATGGTAAATGCATGAGCTACATGACATTCATAAAAAAAAACTAAATGGCATAAATTATGCAACTATATGAACTAAACTATCATGAATATGAAACTAAATGACACACACACAATATTCCTTAACTACCACCCCCAAACTAAAAATCTTCACTGTCCTCAGTGAAAGTAGTAGAAAGGAACACAGGGTATACCTACTCGGAGTCATCATCATCATCACCCTCAGTGGGTGGAGTATCAGGCGGCGGGTATGCAGAGTCCTCACCAAAAACTGGCCACTGGATATCAGCTCCAAGGCCTCGAAAAACATTCCCTAACGCAAGGGTGAGCTCCTGAGCAAACCTGATCTGCGTCTCATACATGGCATCCATCCGCCGTGAAAGCCTCCTATACTGGGCATCACCCATCCCAGCACCCTCCTGAGCTCTCGAAGAACCAGCCTCACCACGCCCTGGCCTAGCCATAGTAGCACCTCGTGCTGGACGCCCTCCTGGAAGACGATAACCCAGCCCATGCTCCTCAGGCTCACCACCGGTCCACTCCTGCATCCCATTCAGAGTGCCAGAATCAATCGGAGCTGCTGGCAACTGCAACTGCTCATGAGCCGGCCAGTTCACTCCCACTGCTCGGCATAGCTTCATAACCGTGGATGCATAAGGGATGTTCATATGCTTTGCTCCCCTAAAAAACTTCAGAATTCCTTGGTAGATAAACTCACCAAGGTCCACATAGTACTCATCATGCAGAATTCCCCACAACAGCTGTGCTCTCTCAACTGTGACCTCGTGTGCATGCGAAGAAGGCAAAATATTAGCACAAATAAATGCATTCCATGCACGGGCATACCTGTTCATGGCGATCGCCGGAAAGTGACGATACTCATTATTGCCTGGACTGCGGGTCCAAACTGTGCCCGGTCGACAGAGAGTCGCACAAATCAAATCCAAGTCAAAATCCTCAGCAGTCTTTTCATTCCAGTTCTCCTCCTCGGGCTTCCTCTCTCGCTGTCCAATCACACGGCGAATCGCCGCAGGATGATAATCAACAGTCAGCCCACGGACTACAGAAAACCCATTCTTTTCAGCCTTCGCGTTCGCGTAGAACTCGCGAACAACGCTCATCGGTACTGCTTCGGGTGACTCACAAAAAGCTATCCACCCCTTCTCTGCAATCATGGGCAACAACTCACCATCCCTCCCTGATGGTAAAAACCCCCTCTCCTTCAGAATCGGCTTCCCCAACAGCCTAGTGTACTCCTCCTCCACAGCTCTGTCAGTTAACCGAGGCCTTGCAGCAGTACCCCTCGATGAATCAGCAGTAGGAACTGTGCTGCTGCTGTCAATAGTGCGTGCTCTCTTGGGTGCCATTAATTCGTGAATAAAAGTGTGTAAGAACTGATATTTTGATGTTTGTGAGAGGGTTTAAGTGTAGGAAGTTTTGTGGGAGATATGTAGGATAGGTGTATGTATATATAGGGTGTGGATTAGATTAGGGTTTGGGAATTAAGGGATAAAATGATGGGGTAGTGGGAACAATTCGTGGGTTTATGGGCTAAAACTGTTTTTGTGTTTTTTTGTTTGTTTTTTTTTTCTGAACTGTAAAAATTTTTCTGGAACTCGACCCCTGCGCGGCCGCTCAGCATAGCTGCGCGGGCGCGCAGAGGGTCTCTGGAAAAAAAAATTCAGCCCCTGTTTTCTGATTTTTTTGTGTTTTTGGATAGGCTATTAACTTCTAAGGGTTCCTGTAACAACAATTCATGGGTTGCCTCCCACGCAGCGCTTCTTTTTCGTCATTAGCTTGACGTTCCGTACCTTTCTCAAGTAGTCAACAAAATGGCACTAACCACCTCTCGCTTTGCCATGTCCCCATAGTAGTGCTTCAACCGCTGACCGTTAACCTTGAATGCTTGGTCCGAATTATTCTCAAAAATTTCCACCGCTCCATGTGGAAACACAGTTTTGACAATAAAAGGTCCAGACCACCTTGATTTCAACTTCCCAGGAAAAAGTCGGAGCCGAGAGTTGAATAAAAGAACTTGTTGCCCTGGCACAAATAACTTAGGATGTAGCTTCCTATCGTGCCACCTCTTCACCTTTTCCTTATACATTTTGTTATTCTCGTACGCTTGAAGTCGAAATTCATCAAGTTCATTAAGCTGAAGCATTCTTTTCTTACCAGCTGCATCTAAATCCAGGTTCAATTTCTTCAATGCCCAGTAGGCCTTATGCTCAAGCTCCGCCGGTAGATGACATCCCTTACCGTACACCAACTGAAATGGTGACATCCCAAGTGGAGTTTTGTATGTTGTTCTGTAAGACCAAACAGCTTCATCGAGCTTTAAAGACCAATCCTTCCTTGACGGACAAACAACCTTCTCTAGAATACGCTTTATCTCTCTGTTAGACACTTCCGCTTGACCATTTGTTTGCGGATGATAGGCAGTAGCTACTCGATGATTCACATTATAACGCTGCATCATAGAAGTGAACTTACGGTTGCAAAAATGCGATCCTTCATCACTTATGATTACCCGAGGTGTTCCAAACCTTGTGAAAATTTGCTTATGAAGAAAATTTAGCACTGCCTTTGCATCATTTGTCGGTAAAGCTTTAACTTTGACCCATTTTGAGACATAATCGACTGCCAGCAAGATGTACTGATTATTGCAAGACGCGATAAAAGGCCCCATGAAATCGATTCCCCACACATCAAAGACCTCGACTTCAAGCATCACATTTAATGGCATCTCATCCTTCCTTGACAAATTTCCCACTCTTTGGCAATGATCACACCTTAAAACAAACTGATGAGCATCCTTGAACAAAGTAGGCCAGAAAAAACCTGCTTGCAGAATATGAGCTGCCGTCTTCTCACCTCCATAGTGTCCACCATAAACCGTGGAATGGCAGTCTCGTAATATCCCCTCCGTCTCACAGAACGGGATACATCTCCTGATGATCTGGTCAGCTCCCTGTCTAAACAAATATGGTTCATCCCACATATACCACTTCACCTCATGCAGAAACTTCTTCTTTTGAGCGGATGTCAAATTAAGAGGCATTATATTGCTGACGAGATAGTTTACAATATCTGCAAACCATGGTTCTTCCTCCTGAATTGCAAACAACTGCTCATCCGGAAAAGATTCATTGATTAACGTCCTATCTTGTGAAGTAGAATCGGGATTCTCCAACCTAGAGAGATGGTCAGCTACTTGATTCTCAGTACCTTTTTTATCTTTGATCTCTAACTCAAATTCCTGAAGTAAAAGCACCCAACGAATGAGTCTCGGCTTCGAATCCTTCTTAGAAACCAGATAGCGAATAGCTGCATGATCAGTGAATACTGTTACTTTCGTACCAAGCAGATAAGATCGAAATTTCTCAAAGCCAAAGACTATAGCCAAAAGCTCCTTCTCAGTAGTGGTGTAGTTCAATTGGGCACCATTTAAAGTCTTACTCGCATAGTAGACCACATGGAAGAGATTTTTCTTGCGCTGTCCCAGAACTGCACCTACCGCATAATCACTCGCATCACACATCATCTCAAACAGTTCTGTCCAATCTGGTGCTGTAATAACTGGTGCCGTGATCAAACTCTCCTTGAGAGTCTCGAATGCTGCCAAATATTCATCATCAAATTTGAAAGACACATCTTTCTCAAGCAAATTGCACAACGGCTTAGATATCTTTGAAAAGTCCTTGATGAATTGCCGATAAAAACCCGCATGGCCAAGAAAACTACGGATTCCTTTCACAGAATTAGGTGGGGGAAGATTTTCAATGACTCCCACCTTGGCCTTGTCCACCTCCAGACCCTTGCTAGAGACCTTATGCCCAAGGATAATGCCTTCACGCACCATAAAATGACATTTCTCCCAATTAAGCACCAAATTAGTTTCCACACATCTTTTGAGTACGGCGCGCAGATTATTCAAACATTCATCATATGAGTGTCCAAAGACGGAGAAGTCATCCATGAACACTTCGACGTTATTTCCAATCATGTCAGAGAATATAGCCATCATACATCTCTGAAAGGTGGCCGGTGCGCCACATAACCCAAACGAAACTCTGCGAAAAGCAAATGTGCCAAATGGACAAGTGAAGGTAGTCTTTTCCTGATCCTCTGGTGCAATACAAATCTGATTATACCCGGAATAACCATCCAGAAGACAAAAATACTCATGACCCGCCAATCTGTCAAGCATTTGATCAATAAATGGAAGGGGGAAGTGATCCTTCCTTGTGGCTTTGTTCAATTTTCTATAATCTATGCATACTCTCCATCCTGTAACTGTTCGAGTAGGGATGAGCTCATTCTTTTCATTTGCGACCACGGTGATACCTCCCTTCTTAGGTACACATTGTACGGGGCTCACCCACGAGCTGTCAGAAATAGGATAAATGATGCCTGCATCTAGCCATTTCAGAATTTTTTTCTTCACCACCTCCTTCATGATGGGATTCAGTCTTCGCTGCTGTTCCACAGTTGGTTTACTACCTTCCTCTAGCAGAATTTTATGCATACAATATGAAGGACTTATCCCCTTGATGTCTGCTATGGTCCATCCTATAGCCGATTTGAATTCTCTCAAGATCCTTAAGAGCTTGTCTTCCTCACTACCTGAAAGGTCAGATGAAATAATAACAGGTAACGTAGATGAATCACCTAAAAAAGCATACCTCAAGTGTTCAGGTAATGGTTTGAGCTCCAAGGTAGGTGCTTTCTCTATTGATGGTTTGAGCTTCCCTTCAGCATTCTTAAGGTCAGAAGTACCAAGAGATTCAAATGGTATGTCCAGCTTTCGCTTCCATGGAGAAGCGTTCAGATATTGTAATTGCTCGTTGCTATCTTCATCATCGCTGTCAAAATCCCCCACTAAGGCCTTTTCCAATGCATCAGACATTAGCATGTGATCGAGTTCCGAAGTAACCGCAGTATCAATCACATCCACTTTTAAGCACTCCTCATCTTCTGTAGGGAATTACATTGCCTTGAATACATTGAAGGTCACATCCTGATCTTAGACCCGCATAGTAAGTTCACCTTTTTGCACATCTATCAAGGTACGACCAGTAGCCAAGAAAGGCCTTCCCAAGATTATGGGAATCTTCTTATCTTCCTCAAAATCCAGAATAACAAAATCTGCTGGAAAGAAGAGCTTATCCACCTTGACGAGCACATCCTCAACTATGCCCCTTGGGTAAGTAATGGAACGGTCAGCCAATTGTAGCGACATGTATGTGGGTTTTGGATCAGGCAGATCCAGCTTTTTAAAGATCGACAACGGCATCAGATTAATGCTTGCTCCCAAATCACAAAGGCACTTGTCAAACGTTAGATTGCCAATGGTGCAAGGAATGGTGAAGCTTCCTGGATCTTTCAGTTTTGGTGGTAACTTTTGCTGCAGAACAGCGCTGCATTCTTCCGTGAGAGCAACGGTTTCAAGGTCATCCAGTTTCACCTTCCTTGCAAGAATAGTCTTCATAAACTTCGCATAACTAGGCATTTGTTCCAGAGCCTCAGCGAAAGGTATATTGATGTGAAGTTTCTTGAACACCTCCAGAAACTTCCCGAACTGTCTATCCAGCTTTTGTTGCTGCAATCTCTTAGGAAAAGGTGGTGGAGGATAGAGCTGTTTCTCCCCTGTATTAGCCTCAGGCAGAGTGTGTTCAACAGTAGTCTTCCTTGGTTCCGCCGCTTTCTCCTTTTGCTTAGATTCTTCATCTCTAACTTCAGCTTCGACTTCCTTTGCCTTTTCAGCATCAGCCACTTTTCCAGACCTTAAGGTAATAGCCTTGACTTGCTCTTTAGCTTCCTTCCTGCCTGGTACTTCCGTGTCACTGGGAAGAGTGCCAGGTTGACGATTGAGCACTGCAATGGCTAATTGACCGATTTGATTTTCCAAGGTCTTGATAGAAACCGCCTGACTCTTGCACAACAGCTTAAGTTCCTCAAAATTAGCACTAGTGAGTGCAGCTGTACTTCCCTGTTGAGGATATGATTGCCTTGCAGCATACTGCTGTGGTTGCTGGAATCCAGGTGGGTTAAACTGTTTACTCACTCCTTGCTGATATGGTGGCTGAATAGCATTCTGATTATTCCCCCAGCTGAAATTTGGATGATTTCCGTTATTAGGATGATAGGTCGCTGGCACAGGCTGCTGTTGTCGCTGATAATTATTCACATACTGAACAGATTCGTTGACAATAGAATACTGATCCGTAGCATGAGAACCTGCACAAAGCTCACAAACCATAGCTATTTGATTAACTCCATACGTAGCCAGAGAATCAACCTTCATTGATAGCGCTTGGAGCTGGGCTGCAATAGTGGTGGCTGCATCAACTTCCAGAATACCTGCTACCTTGCCTGACATCATCCTCTGAGTTGGGTTTTGATGCTCATTTGCAGCCATCGTCTCTTTAAGATTATACGCCTCAGTATAGCTTTTAGCCCATAAGGCTCCTCCAGCTGCTGCATCGAGCATGGGCCGAGATTGGGCCCCCAAACCATTATAGAAACCAGTGATCACCATCCAATCCAACATTCCATGATGTGGACATTTTCTCAACATTTCCTTGTAGCGTTCCCAAGCCTCGCACATAGATTCTGTAGGTTGCTGCGCAAACTGAGTAAGAGCACTCCTCATAGCAGCAGTCTTTGCCATCGGATAAAACTTCACCAGAAACTTTTGCGCAAGATCTTGCCACGTAGTGATGGACCCAGCTGGTTCAGAATGTAACCAGTCTTTAGCCTTATCCCTCAGTGAGAATGGGAAAAGCCTCAACTTGATAGCCTCATCAGTCATGCCATTATACTTAAAAGTGCTGCAGATCTCGACAAAATTCCTTATGTGCATGTTGGGGTCTTCAGTTGCCGCTCCTCCAAAAGAAACAGAATTGTGCACCATCTGAATAGTGCCCGGCTTGATTTCAAAGGTGTTAGCTTGAATAGCCGGATGAAGGATGCTTGACTGAATGTCATCAATTTTAGGCCGAGAAAAATCCATAAGAGCTGGATCAGCTTGAACAATACGATCTCCCATGTTTACTGGTTCTTTCTGCTCAGTTCCTGAATCCGAATCCTCAAAATCTAACTTCTCCGGAATATCAAAAACTTCGTCTGTCTCCTCAGCTGTATGTAAAGTCCTCTTGCGAGCACGAGAATGAGTTTGCATAAACGCTTGCTAAAGTACCTGAAACACAACCGAAAAGAGTAAGTAACTACTACGTCCTAATCACTGAGTCCTAATGACCAATGATGGTAAGTACATAAACTAAACAAATACGCCGAGTCCCCGGCAGCGGCGCCAAAAACTTGTTAGGGCGAAAACACGCGCTAATATTCACGCAAGTATACGCGTTCGCAAGTAATATAGAATACTTTCTAGTTCGTTCCCTCAGAGACTCAGACTAAATTATTGTCTAATTAAACTCACTCACCAATGTATGATTACTTCTCAATGTTAAGATAATAACACTTAAAATTGTTGATTAAATATTAACTATAATTAACTACTTAATTAACCACTTAACTAACACTTCAATTTATCAATAATAAAACACTCATGAGATCACAACTTCATTATTACTTCCTTCTATAGCCATTGTTATTACCTTTAGCATGTGACCGTGATGATATTAATCGAATAACACAAAACTGATAAAAGCCAACTTTCATTGTACTAATACCATTCTACCAAGCATCCACAATTAAGATAGAAGTTGAATAGTCATCAATTATGTTGAGTTCCTATATGTCTACAGAAATTGACAACACAACGATTTAAGCACAAGTTATTCCTTTTGATTACATAGGGCAAATAAAACTGTTAGAGTTACCCACTAATCATGCTCAACGTACATGAACCTATGCTAGCATGGCAAGTTCTAAATCTCAAGATCCACCGTCGCTTCACAAGAGATTAACACCCTATCTTATATGTTCGCGACGCACATAAGACGAATACGCACAACCAATACTAGATATCAAGCAATCATCACACACTAAAGTATTAAACAATTAACTAAAGAATTCCATAATAAATCCGTTGCAACCCCATGATCACGATTAGCCCATAATAGAACTTATCGCCATCATGGGTTCATATGAAATCATGATAAACAAACACAAGAAAATAATAACTAAACTAATTATATTAAAACAGAGTACGTCACAAGAGTAAATAAGTCAAAGCAAGAAAACTAGCATCCAACGTTACAACGAAACAAGAATCACAAGAAAATATGCTTCCTATTCGTTGCGGTGTGCTAAATCGGTCTTCTTCCTTATCTCCTTCGCTTCTTGCGTAAAACACAATCTAAAACATAATCCCCTTCATACTCTCTGTGAAAACGTCTCAAATCTACCTATATAATAGTCCCATAAAACTCAGATTACATAGAAGTTGGAAGCCAAACAGAAGTAGAAGTCTAAAATAATTTATCTTTTTCCCCGACCCTGCGCGGCCACTCAGCATAGCTGCGCGGGCGCGCAGGTTGCTGCGCGGCCGCTCAGCATTGCTGCGCGGGCGCGCAGGCCTCTACTGGAAAAAATCCAGGTTTGCTCCGTTTCTTCGCCGTAATCTGCCCATTCATTTCCTCTCGCAATGGTGAACACATGCCAAGGCTTATTCTTGATGATTCCTCCCCCGAAATGCAACTAATATCCTGAAATATATAAACACTAGAAAACGCATCAAATACACAAAATACTTGATTTCAAGACACCAATTTAAGCCATTTTAAGACGTTCTAAGTGGTATAAAATGCCACTTATCAATCACACATGCAAGGTTTTAAATCATAATTTCAACTTGTTTTACACCTTCTCTTAGACATTCAACTCATTTTCATCAAGATTTTCGAATCACAAACAAAGCATCACTTAGTGACTCAAGCCTCAATCACATTATCCAATTAAACATGCATGCATTCACTAGTTCTTCTTTTAAACTAAAATGCCATCACATTTTTCACTAAATAAGCTTAGTTTATACGAAGATCAAGTCACCAAATCCAATTCCCTTTTTATTAGTACAAAGCCGAACCAAAATCCCCAATCATGCAACCCTCAAATTCGATTCCTCAATCATTAAATCAATTACACAAATCCAAATTCTTTTAACACATTCGTAGCAATCCATTTATCAATCACACACTTAAATTTCAAAGGAAGTACAAAATCCTTTTTGAACTTTTCAAGAAACCAAGACATGCAATAGCTACATAAAATTTTTAAAGAGCATAAAACTCAAAAATCACATTAACATATCATTTTCTTAAAATTCCACCGGCTCTCCTTGGATCATGGCCGGTGGTGGTCGAACTTAAGAGTGCCCATAACGGGTCTCCTCTTGAGTTTTAAACCACAAAATCTCTTGAATCTTCTCTTGTGATCATGTATCAAGAAATCGTATTTCCTTGAACACAACCATAGAGATGGAACCATAAACACTTACATAAACATTTACATGCAAGTGGTGTTTGAGTAGTATACCGAAAATAGAAGCTATAGATGGTAATATCTTTGAATTTGAGTGAGTATTCGGTATTGCATGCAAGATAGAGAAGAGAGATGGGGAGAGAGCCGAGAGAGAGAGTGTTCGAGAGAGAGAGGAAGAAAGAAAGTGAGGGAGAGGGGGAGGATGCTCACGGGAAAAGAAAGAAGAAAGAAGGGGGGGAGTGAGTTTATATTTTTATTAGGTCCAAGGGTATTTTAGTAATCTGCTAAATCCCTTTTAATTTGATTAATCCTTTCTTTTTACTTAAATAAGATAGAAATTGAATATTGAATATATCCTTCTCGGAAAGTCAAAAATTATTGCAAATGACAATTTTTAGACGTAGATCTCGAAATTAGCTTTCCAACCATTACTCATAATAAACTTTTGAGCGAACGGTTGATTTTATATGATTTTCACAAGTTTGTGCTAATAATAGCATTTTATCACATAAAAATCAATTTATAATGCAATGATCACCAAATAAATCCGTCCATCATTTTTAGAAAGTCTCTAGGACTATTACGAAGATAACAGAATAAATCTCATGCCTTTATCTTACTCGGATAATTTTATAAAAATGTGCGAAGGTTAAATAAACCTTATTTAAATCAATTCATTCCCTTAAATCCATAAAAAAAGTCAACAGATCACGTAATTATGCATACAGACAAGCAAGCACACATACAAACACATCACAACTCATGTCTGATCATAAAATTTGTCCTTCTTTAATTTTATTCCTTTCGAAGCGTACCGGGTCACGTTCAGCCTGACAGCCTGACGCTCAGCGTTTCAATTATGCTTCACAATATCGTTATCAACCGACACGTCATTAGAACGAATTACTTTACTCAAGCATTTCATTTCACATAATAACACATAGTTCACATTTTAAATACCTAAATCCCTTTTTAGGATGGGTTCCGTTCTACTTGACGGCCCGATAACACAGCTTAACTCCTAAGCTGACTCTTTAAATTGGAACGCTTCTATTTACACTCCTAGATTCTAATATACAGTAAAGACAATTAACCAACACTTAATCACATAATTATAATCACGTCGCAAAATTCTCAGTCGTCACAATCTACCCTCCTTAAAAGATAATCTAGTCTAATCAAATAGATGGGGATACTTTTCTTGCATTTCACTTTCTAATTCCCAAGTTGATTCTTCTACTAGTGGATTTCTCCACAACATTCTAACTAGAGCTACAAGTTTATTTCTAAGTGCCCTCTCCTTTCGGTCTAAGATTCGAACTAGTTGTTCCACATAAGACAAATTCGGTTGAATTTCCACTGGTTCCAATTCGATCACATGGCTCGCATCAGCATTATACTGTTTCAGAAGAGAAACATGAAATATATTGTGTAGATGTTGCATTTGCGAAGGTAGCGCTAATTCATATGCCACCTTCCCAACTCGTCGCAGTACTTCAAAAGGTCCAATATACCTAGGACTCAACTTCCTTTTCTTTCCGAATCGGGTTAAACCTTTCCAAGGAGATATCTTTAACAAGACTTTGTCTCCAGATTCGAATTGCACATCTCTTCGTTCTTGATTTGCGTACTTTGCTTGTCGATATTGAGTTGTAATTAATCTTTTTTGAATCATTTCTACCTTGAAAAAGGATGAGTCCTTTGTTGCATCTGGCACGAGATGATAAAGAGAGAGCTTCGTCTATCGTCCCAAAGCCAAGTCACTATGGTATCTCCTACTACAGGTATGGCGCTAGCTAAGCTTGTAATTACTGTCCTTCGTTTGTTGAACTAGCTCTGGGCCAATTAATTTGCGCTAACCAACCTCGTCCCAATATGTAGGGGACCTACATTTTCTTCCATACAACGCTTCATAAGGCGACATGCCAATACTCGCGTGATAACTGTTGTTGTAGGAAAACTCAATTAACGGCAAATGATCATCCCAATTTCCTTTGAAATCTATTGCGCAGGTTCGCAACATATCTTCAATTGTCTGAATTGTCCTTTCACTTTGTCCGCCAGTCTGCGGATGATATGACGTACTCATTTTCAGCTTAGTTCCCAAATGATCATGGAATTGTCTCCAAAATCTTGAGTTAAACCTTGGATCTCTATGAGACACGATAGATACAGGAGCTACGTGACGCATCACAATCTCATCCAAATACAATTTGACCAACATATCCAACAAAAACCTTTAATTTATCGGCAAGAAATGTGCTGACTTCGTCAATCGATCGATTACCACCCAAATCGCGTCATGATTAGACTTGGTTTTAGGTAATCCTACCACGAAATCCATCGCGATATGTTCCCATTTTCATTCTGGTATATTCAGTGGTTGAAGCAATCCGCTTGGCCTCTGATGTTCCGCTTTGACTCTTTGACACGTATAAGACTTACTTATCTATTCCGTAATTTCCTTTTTCATGTTTGGCCACCAATAGCTTTCTTTTAAATCCTGGTACATTTTCGTACTTCCAGAATGAATTGAAAATCTCGAGTTATGTGCTTCTTACAAAATCTCGTGCTTTAGTTCCACGACATTAGGTATCCAAATATGTGAGTTAACACGATATATTCCTTTTTCATCTTTTTGAGCTTTGACTTCTTCTCCTGACAACTTATCATTTTCGCGATTCATCACTTGCTCTTGACAACATCGAATCTTTTCCAAAATTTCGGGTTGAAATGACATCGCACATATAGTTTCACCTCCAAATTCTGGAGTCTGTACTTTTATTTCCATCTTTTCAAAATCCTTGACCAAATCTTCCAACGACGTTAACATATTCAACCTTTCCTTACGACTTAGAGCGTCTGCTACCATATTTTCCTTTCCAGGATGATAGTTTATCGCACAATCATAATCTTTGATCAACTCTAACCATCTTCTATGTCTCATATTCAATTCCTTTTGAGTGAAGATATACTTTAAACTTTTATGGTATGTATTAATCTCACACTTTTCACCGTATAAATAATGTCTCCAAATCTTAAGGGCAAACACAATTGCTGCCAATTCCAAATCATGCGTTGGATACTTTTGCTCGAGAGGCTTGAGTTGTCTTGACGCATATGCTATTACCTTCCCGTGTTGCATTAACACACATCCAAGTCCATTATACGAAGCATCACTGAATATCACAAATTCTCCTTTTTCAACCAGTAACACCAACACTGGGGCAGTTACCAGCCTCTTCTTTAACTCTTGAAAGCTTTCCTCGCACTTTTCCGTCCATATAAACTTCTCGTTCTTTCTTGTCAACTTCGTTAATGGGACAACAATCTTAGAGAAATCTTGCACAAACCTTCTGTAGTATTCGGCTAATCTCAGAAAACTTCTAACTTTCGTAGGAGTCTTGGGTCTTTCCCAATTCATTACAGCTTCTATCTTGGCTGAGTCTACTTTGATTCCTTCTTTATTAACTACATGACCAAGAAATTGCACTTCCTTGAGCCAAAATTCACACTTCGAAAACTTAGCGTACAACCTCTCTTTACTCAGAATTTTCAAGGAAATCCTCAAATGCTCCTTATGATCTTCTTCCGTCTTGGAGTAAATCAGTATATCGTCAATAAACACAATAACGAACTTATCCAAATATTGCTTGAATACTCTATTCATTAGATCTATAAATGCGGCTAGCGCGTTGGTCAAGCCAAACGCCATTACCAAAAACTCGTAGTGTCCATATCTCGTTCGAAACGCTGTCATGGGTATATCTTCCACTTTAATCTTTAATTGATGATACCCAGATCTTAAATCAATCTTGGAGAAACACGACGCTCCTTTTAACTGATCAAATAAGTCATCGATTCGCGGTAGAGGGTACTTATTCTTAATCGTCAACTTATTCAATTCGCGATAATCAATACACAATCTCATACTTCGATCTTTTTTCTTTACAAACAACACTGGTGCGCCCCACGGGGATACACTCGGCCGAATTACTCATTTATCCAACAATTCTTGCAACTATACTTCCAATTCCTTCATCTCAGCTGGCGTCATACGATAGGGAGCTTTCGATACTGGTTCCGTTTTAGGATCCAAATCAATCGTAAACTTGATCTCTCTATCTGGAGGTAGTCCAGGCAATTCATCAGGAAATACATCTGGAAAATCTCTTACTATTGGGATATCTTCGATCCTCACGGATTCTTTCTCCACATCCATAACATGAGCCAAATAAACTTCGCATCCTTGACGTAATAATCTCCTTGTCTCGATAGCCGTTAGGAATTTCTTCTCTTGCCTCTTTCCTTTGAATATCACTTCCTCACCATCCTTGGTCCTTAACTTCACCTTCTTACTCTTACATTCTATTTGCGCCTCATGGTTTGACAACCAATCAATTCCTAGTATAACCTCAAATTCTCCTAACTTAAAGGGAATTAAGTCAGCAGAAAAGTGTCAACCTTCTATTACCACATCACAATCGGGACAAATCTTATTAACAATAACTTTCTCTTGATTTGCTACCTCTATAATCAAGTTAGGTTCCAGAGGGTACGCAACACAATTTAACTTATCAAGAATACTTTCAGAGATAAAAGATCTAGTTGTTCCAGAATCCATCAATACTTTTACTTCTACTGAGTTAATAACAAGCATACCTGCTACCACGTCCACATCTTGCACCGCATCTTTCATTGTCATATTAAAAGTCCTAGCTCTGTGTAGCTGACGGTACTGGGAGAGACGGCGGTCCAGCAATCCTAAGAACATTGGCCTTTTGAACATGCTCCTTACAATTCCTGGCCACATGGCCCACCTTTCCATACTTGAAACAAGCCAAGTCAGGCTTCCTTGCTCCATTTAAACACTCCGAAGAATAATGCCCTTTCTGATTGCACTTGAAACACGTCACGTCCAACTTATTACACCTTCCCGGGTGTCTCTTCCCACAATTCTTGCATTCTTGAATCTAAGGTCTGTTATCCTTCCCCGGCTGTCCTGCTTTCTGGAAACGGTTTTTATGAGCTCTGTTACCGGGTTTAAACTTCTGAAACTTTTGGTGCTGACCTCCACCATTCCTTTCAAACTTTCCTCTAAACTTCGAGCTTCCTTGCTCTTGCTCCGAGCTTTCAAATTTCCTTTTCCTTCCTTCATTTTCTCTCCTCGCAGCTTCACGCTCTCCTTCTACTATCATTGCCTTTTGTACCAAGGCAGCATAATTCTTGATCTCCAACAACGCTACTTGACTCCTAATCCATGGCTTAAGTCCCTATTGGAACCTCTTAGCCTTCTTTGCCTCCGTATTTACATACTCAGGTATGAACCTAGACAGCTCCGAAAATTTCACTTCATACTCTGCTACCGACATATCTTCTTGCCTAAGGTCCAAAAATTTCATCTCCAACTGATCTTGCATATAGCTCGGCAATTATTTCTCCAGAAACATCTTAGTGAACTTCTCCCATGTTAAGTCTTTTCCTTCCAACAATGCTTTCGAAGACTCCCACCAGAAACTCGCTTCATCTTTAAGGTAATAACTCGCATACTGAGCTTTCTTGCCGTCCTTAACTTCTGCTAACTCAAAAGCTTTTTCCATTTCTCTTAACCATGATTGTGCTTTAATCGGGTCCGGAAAACCTAAGAATTCTGGGGGATGAACAGATTGAAAGTGTTTGAAGTTTCCAACTTTAGGGGCCATAAGTTGTTGCAAAAGCTGAGCAAGTCTGCTCATCATGGTGGTTTCTGGGTTTATTTCTGGGTCTTGGGTTGGAATTTCTTCTTCCTGGTGATCTGGTGAGTTGACCATTTCTTACAAACCTGATTGAGCAATTATTTAGCAATACGATAGCATGGCATATATTAGAACATTTTACTATAAAATCTCTTTTTGCGAGTTTTAAACTTTACCCAATTTTGCACATGCGATCCTATTACTACATAATTATCATATTAGTGTTGTTTTATCATGGCACAGAATAGGGTATTACGAAAACATGGTATTTGGAACAGTTTATGCAGATCTTTAGGGTGCATAATGGAAAACAAGATAATGGATTTATTTAAACAAAGGGGTACATAAAGAAAAGTCTCGTTACCACAAGTTCTGAAATAAGGTACAATAATATAGCAGGGTTAAACAGAGGAAAAACTAGAAAATATCCCCCTATCTACCCTTAACTTCTAACAACTACTACTACCACAAAGTTCCGAAATACAACATAACAAATAAAAAAGGGATCCCGGCATCTGACCAAGTATCCCAAAGCCTACTAGCGCTAAAAAAACAACAACTACGGGCTCAACCAATAGTCCCGCCTAACAGCTAGTCATCCAGAATCTCTCTCAACACAACAACATCCAGCAAATGATCTTATGCAGCCTCCGGGCCTCAGCATCAGCATCACCAGTGGATGGTCCTTCATCCAATCTCCTCCGAGCAACCTGCTCCACCATCTTAACTCGAACTCGCCACTCATCATCCATAACTGAAGTGCTCTGCCTAGACTCTCGGGCTAGCCTATCCACCAAAGATCCCAACTCAGGAATACGGGAGTGAACAAAGTCTCGGTCATGGGCTAACTTGCCACCAACACTGACAGGTACAGTCTTAGGCATCTCAGACTCTCGCTCAGGGGCTGGGGTCTCTGAATCTAACCTCAAGGGTGAAATCTGCATAGGGATCTCACTACTCTCAGAGGGATCCTCCTCTGGGTCTGAACTAACATACACATGCTCCTCTGGAGAGGGTGGAATGGGGTCCACTGGGGTACCAGTCAAACTAATCTCGGAATCTGAATCACTACCACTACTGGGATCCTGAGAGAAAACACAAACAGCAACCAAGAAATAACTTTAGGGTTAAATAAAGCTTCCAGCTAACTCACACCATAATTCTAGTTTCCACTTTAACTAATACACATTTTCCTTAGACTATACCTAATAGTCTAACTCAACTCTACATGAGTCGAACTCTCTCGCGATATAAATGTATACCCACAATACCCTTTTTTATTCCAAACTTGTCTCAGGGACTAGATCCTGTAGCTCTGATACCAACTTGTGACACCCTCAATCTCGGGGTTAGGAAATGAGGACCCACGCTCCTTTAATCTAATAATTATATAAACATAAACCCCGATTAACTACCAACAGGATCAAACAAGATAAGGTATGAGACAAGATTACAATTACCAACCATAAAATATAACTTACAACCCCAAAATAATATAAAATATACATAGTCAATCCCGACTTGGAACCGACAGATAACCCATTGTATCTTTACAACCTTCTGGCTAAGCGCTTTCTCACTCAAAAACATCTCTACCTGCTCTGGCAACTGGAAGCCCTCAACACGATAGGGACCCACCAGGTACGCTCTTACGAGCAGTGCGCCTAAGGCTGGCCATCTTCTTGCTTAACTGTCAAGATTAGATTAAAACAAAACATATGAGTATAAAATTCAACAAGTAACTATAAAGCAGTTCTGTGATATGAAATCCACAATTTACTTTACCAAACTCAGGGCATTCTACTTTATCAGTTCTAGGTGGCAGATTTCCATCTTTCGGGTTAAGGAAGGATTATGAAGGAAAAGTGTGGGGCTTTCATGGAATAAGGCTCAAAGCAGGGTGAAAGCCGACATTCACCATAAATCATTAAAGGATCAAAACAGATCTTTTAGAAAGGAAAGCGATAATATTTTCATTATATGGAATCAATTATATGATCAACAGATTAAAATCAGGTTTCACGAGCTTTAAGCTTTACAATATCACAATCAACTCTTTTCAACGCAATATAAACCATTTTCATTTCAAAGAATTCATTACTGAGTATGTTAGATATATTTGATAATGTCATGGCTAATATGTTTTATGTTTAGCTTTCAGATCTTACGTGAACAGGATAAATCAGTACTTAACTGTTGATCAGTACTTATACTGGAAGTCAGGACTTAAGGATATCAGTACTTATATTATCAGGAGATAATCATCAGAAGATAGATATCAGAATTTAAGTGCTGAAGGACAATCAGATAAGGACAGTAGCTGATTAAAGGAAAGAAGATCGAGATAAACATAAGAAGAGATATGTATGAAGAAGGAATTCCGTAAAGAATGGAATACTTGGAAAAAAAGATATCTGATTGATATATTTTAGGAAGCAGAATTATATTCCATATCAATTAGCGATTATCTTGTAACTGTGTAGTATATAAACACAGACATAGGGTTTACACTATAAGTGTTATCATTATTAGAAAAGATTATTCATTGTAACCCTAGCAGCTCTCGTGATATTTGTTCATCACTGAGAGGTAACAGTTCCATACTGTAACAGAGTTTATTGTTTCAATAAAGTTTGTTTTCTGTTACTTAAGTTCTTAAAGTTCGATTTAAGTGTACTATACACTATATTCACCCCCTCTACAGTGTGTGTGTGACCTAACAATTGGTATCAGAGCCTATCTGTTAACTTACATACAGTTAAAGAACCAAACACAATCATGTCGGACACAGAAACTCCAACTAAGCCTACCACAACTGAGGAACCACCAAAGACACAAATTCAGAGTCGGTATGAGACCATCAGAGTCCCCATACTGAGACCATCTGAATATCCCATATGGAAGGTAAGGATGACCATGTTCCTGGAAGTAACAGATCCAGAATACCTGGATAGAATCAAGGAAGGTCCTCACAAACCAACCAAACTCGATGCTGCAGTTGCAGGTGAAGCAGCAAAGACCGTACCAAAGGAGAAGAGTGATTATACTGCTGAGGACATAGCATCAATTGCTAAGGATGCTAAGGTACGACACTTACTGCATAGTGCCATTGATAATGTAATGTCAAACAGGGTAATCAGCTGCAAGACTGCTAAGGAGATATGGGATGCTCTGGAAACAAGGTGTCAGGGAACTGACACAATTAAGAAGAACAGGAAGACAATACTCACTCAAGAGTATGAACACTTTGACTCAAAGACTAATGAGTCATTGAATGATTTATATGATAGATTTGTCAAACTTTTGAATGATTTGTCATTGGTTGATAAAGAGTATGATCTTGAAGATTCAAACCTTAAGTTCCTGTTAGCTCTTCCTGAATGCTGGGATTTGAAGGCAACGACAATAAGAGACAACTACAATCTTGATGAAACAACTCTTGACGAAATCTATGGAATGCTCAAGACTCATGAGCTGGAGATGGAACAAAGAAGCAAGAGGAAAGGAGGAAAGTCAAGGACAGTTGCTCTTAAGGCTGAAGAAGAATTCCCCAAAGCAGCTTCCTCAAAGAAAGACAAGGGTAAAGCTCTTTTCATAAAGTCTGATACTGAGTCATCAAGTGCTGAGAGTGATGATGACTCAGATTCTGAAAGCTTGCCTGAGACTGATGCTGATGAGGAGATGATGAAGCTGTGTGCTCTTATGGTGAAAGGAATCACAAAGATTGCATACAGGAAGTTTAGGAAGGGAAAGAAGTTTTCCAGGAAAAGCATAAGTTCTGATAAGAAGAATTTCAGAAGATCTGAAGCCAGAGGAGGAAAGTCTGACAGAGGAGATTACACCAATGTTAAATGCTATAACTGTGGTGAGAAAGGCCACATATCTCCTGACTGCAAGAAGGTAAAGGGTGACAGAGGCAAGGCTCTTGTCACAAAGCAGAAAAGCTGGACAAACACCTCAGACTCTGAAAGTGAGGAGAACTATGCATTGATGGCAAATGCTGATAAAGAAAGTGCTGAGAGCAGTTCTGAAGCTGCTGAAACAAAGGTACCTCATACTACTTATGCTTTTCATACTGATGATATTAATGAGTTGAGAAGATATCTTAAAACCATGTTTGTTAGCTATAGAGACCAAACTTTAACATGTGAAAGGTTAACTTCTGAAAATCTTGCATTTAGGAAAAGGAATGATTTCTTAGAAAAAGAGTTAGTCATGTTCCATCAAACTCAGAAGGATAGAGATGATGCTTTTTATGTTAGGAATGAAGTGCTAAAATTAAATGAATCTCTAAAAACTGAGTTAGAAAAGGAAAGAGAGATTATCAGGACTTGGACTAACTCTGGCAAAACAACTCAAAATTTGCTAAGTAGTGGAAACTGGAAAGAGGGCTTAGGTTATGGAGAAGATAAGAATGATAAAGGAACTGAAGAAATTAAGCCTGTTGTTAAGCAAAAGCCAAAGTTTAAACCTATTAAGTTTGTAACTGTAAAGTCTGAAAATGAGAAATCAGAAGATAAAGAGGAATTAACTTCTGACAAACTAAAACAGGAAAAGACAGCTGAAGTGAACATAGGCTTAATGACAAAGAAGCAGCTTAAGCATAAGCTGAAAGATGTCAAGAATGCAAACAAGGTAAAATCACCTAGGAAAAATAGGAATGGAAAGGAAGGTGTGAATAAAAGCAATGATTATAAACCTGTTCCTGATGCTCCTAGGAAAGCATGTCATAACTGTGGAAGTTCTAACCATCTGGCTTCTTTTTGCAGGAAGAATAAGAATATTAACTCCTTACCTTCAAAATCAGGAGTTAAGAGTCAGTCTGTTAGATACAAACCACAAAATCCTTGTTTTCATTGTGGTAGTTTATGGCATTCCATTTATACTTGTAAGGAATGTCATAGTTTGTACTATGATTATTATCAAATAAAACCTTCTTTGAAGAAAGTTTCCATTGTTCCTTCTAGTGTAAATTCTGATTCAAAGTCTGATAGTGTAAATTCTGATAAGAAAAATGTTAACATAAACTCTGATGCTAAATCCGCTGTAAATGTTAACAAACTTAATAAGGCCAAAGGATCCAAGCAAGTCTGGGTCCTTAAAACTAATAATTAGTGGTCTTTGTGATTGCAGGGCAACAGGAAAAATATTCTAGTTCTGGACAGTGGATGTTCAGGACATATGACTGGAAATAAGGCCCTGCTATCAGACTTTGTGGAGAAAGCTGGCCCAAGTGTTTCTTATGGAGATGGCAACATTGGAAAAACATTGGGATATGGCAATATCAATCTTGGAAATGTCATAATTAAACAAGTAGCTCTGGTCTCAGGACTTAAACACAACCTACTGAGTATAAGTCAAATCTGTGACAGAGGTTATCATGTTGATTTCTTTGAAGAACACTGTGAAATTGTGAGTAAATCTAAAGGCAAAGTTGTTCTGAAAGGATACAGACGTGGTAACATTTATGAAGCTAAGCTTTCAACAAGTACTGATGGCTCTGCAATCTGTCTGTTAAGTAGAGCATCAATTGAAGAAAGCTGGAATTGGCATAAGAAACTCTCTCATTTAAATTTCAACAATATAAATGAACTGGTCAAGAAAGATCTTGTGAGAGGATTGCCAAACACAGTATTTGCTCCCGATGGTCTTTGTGATTCATGTCAGAAAGCCAAACAAAGAAAATCTTCATTCAAGAGCAAGACTGATTCATCAATTCTTGAGCCTTATCATCTTATACATGTTGATCTATTTGGTCCAGTAAATGTCATGTCTATTGCAAAGAAGAAGTATGTGTTGGTCATAGTGGATGAGTTAACCAGATACACATGGGTGTATTTCTTGCACACAAAAAGTGAAGCTGCATCTATCTTGATTGATCATGTCAAACAGCTGGATAAAATGGTCAAAGATTCTGTGAAAATTTTAAGGAGTGATAATGGCACTGAGTTCAAGAATTTGATAATGGAAGAGTTCTGCAAAAGCCATAGAATAAAGCAAGAATTTTCTGCTCGTGGAACTCCACAGCAAAATGGAGTTGTTGAAAGGAAGAATAGAACTCTCATTGAAGCTGCACGTACAATGCTTGAAGAAGCAAAGCTTCCAACCTATTTCTGGGCTGAAGCTGTGCAGACTGCTTATTTTACTCAAAATGCAACACTCATTAACAAGCATGGAAAAACACCATATGAGATGGTGAAGAAAAAGAAGCCAAATCTGAAATATTTTCATGTATTTGGATGCAAGTGTTTTGTTCTCAAGACTCATCCTGAACAGCTATCAAAGTTTGATCTAAAAGCTGATGAAGGAATCTTTGTTGGATATCCACTTTCCACAAAAGCCTTCAGAGTCTATAATTTGAGAACAAAAGTGGTCATGGAATCTATCAATGTCTCTTTTGATGACAAGAAGATCACTGGTCTTAAAGATTTCATTGACCATGATCAGCTGAGATTTGAAAATGAAGACTCATATTCTGATACTGCAAATCCTGACAGTCTAAGTCCTGATACTGCAAACTCTGATGGATTAAACTCTGATGTTATTGAAACTGTGGTGACTACGTTAAAGGAAGATGCACCTATGCAGGGGGAGCATACTCAAGATCCTACCACATCTCAAGAAACATCCGAACATGCATCTGGCTCTTCAAGTTCTGATTCGTCAAGTTCTGATAAGCCAAGTTCTGATAGTGCTGAAAATCTAGATACTGAAGAATCCAACTCAGAGAGCATAGTTTCAGGGGGAGCATCAGAAAATGAAAATGAAGATAGCATGGATCATGGGGGAGCATCCAGTTCTAGAGAAAACCTTCCATCTGCAAGGAAGTGGACAAAATCACATACACCTGATTTGATAATTGGAAATCCTGATGCAGGTGTCAGAACTAGAACAGGTACTTCAAATGAGTGTCTTTACAATTCTTTACTCTCTCAGACTGAGCCAAAGAAAGTGGAAGAAGCTCTTCAAGATGCTGATTGGGTGCAAGCAATGCAGGAAGAGTTGAATGAATTTGAAAGAAACAAAGTCTGGACCCTAGTACCAAGACCAAAGAATAGATCTGTTGTTGGTACAAAGTGGGTATTCAGAAACAAAACTGACAGTGATGGCATAATTACAAGGAATAAGGCAAGGCTGGTTGCAAAAGGATATTCTCAACAGGAGGGAATTGATTATGATGAAACATTTGCACCAGTTGCTAGGTTAGAAGCCATAAGGATATTTTTGGCTTATGCTGCTCACAAAAAGTTTACTGTCTTTCAAATGGATGTGAAAAGTGCTTTTCTCAATGGAGAATTGGAGGAAGAGGTATATGTTGAACAACCTCCAGGTTTTGTAGATACCAAACATCCAGACTATGTCTACAGACTTGACAAAGCACTTTATGGACTTAAGCAAGCTCCTAGAGCATGGTATGAGACTTTAGCTCAATTTCTTCTGGAAAGTGGATTCCACAGAGGGACAATAGATAAAACACTGTTCTACCTCAACCATGGAAAGGACTTACTTCTGGTTCAGATTTATGTTGATGATATCATCTTTGGATCTACAAATGACAAACTTTGCAAGAAGTTTGCCAAACTAATGCAGTCAAGATATCAGATGAGTATGATGGGGGAACTTAGCTATTTTCTGGGCCTTCAAGTCAAGCAGAATGAGGAAGGCACTTTTATTTGTCAAACCAAGTACACCAGAAACTTGCTAAAGAAATTTGGAATGCAAGATTGTTCAAGTGCATCCACTCCAATGGCCACTGCAACAAAACTGGATAAGGATACCGGTAAATCAGTAGATATTACTGACTACAGAGGTATGATTGGCTCTCTACTCTATCTAATTGCTAGTAGACCTGATATCATGTATGCTACCTGTCTTTGTGCAAGATTTCAAGCAGATCCAAAAGAACCTCACTTAACAGCTGTAAAAAGAATCTTTAAGTATCTTAAAGGAACAGCTGCTCTGGGATTATGGTATCCTAGAGAATCAGATTTTAAACTAATAGGTTACTCAGATGCAGATTTTGCAGGTTGCAAAATTGACAGGAAAAGCACAAGTGGAAGCTGCCAATTTCTTGGAGGCAGATTGGTTTCTTGGTACAGCAAGAAACAAAAGCCAATTTCCACATCAACTGCAGAAGCAGAGTATATTGCTGCAGGAAGCTGTTGTGCACAGATTCTTTGGATGAAGAATCAGTTACTGGATTATGGGTTAACATATTTCAAAATCCCTATTTACTGTGATAATTAAAGTGCTATTGCTATGACAGGTAATCCAGTTCAACACTCAATGACAAAGCACATCAGCATCAGGTACCACTTTATCAGGGAACATGTGGATGAAGGTACAATGGAATTGCATTTTGTTCCCACAGATCAACAATTGGCAGATATCTTCACAAAATCATTATATGAAGCTACTTTTACAAGATTGGTAAATGAACTTGGAATGGTTTCAGGTTCTTTCTCTAAATCTGCTTAGACTTGTTCTATGAATCAGACTTTATGCTCAGTATTTACAGAATTAATCTCATTGTATATTCTGTGCTTAATTGATAAATGTCTTTAAGTACTGACTGTTGTCTGATATATGTTTCTAAACAATGATAAGTGATATGTTTGTTCTAGTACCTATTCAATCCTATGAGGATAACTGTGCTAGATACTGACCTAGTAGTCTTCAATAAACAAATGATTCCATGGAAGAAGTAATTATTTCAGTGGAAATCTTATGACACTAGCAAATTCTGATAACTGAGCTTAGTTAAGTTTACTTTGTATATCTTATTACTAAGTCACAAATTAGAATAATGCTACTCATCTGTTAAGTTCTGATACTAGTAAAACTGCTGAATGTACTAAGTGCTGATAAACCTCTCTTATCAAAAGAAAAAGCAAAAAGATCAAAGATTAAAATCAGGTACTCCTTTGAGATCTAGAGTAAAAATGTGGAAGGGACGACCCAAGTGCATTGCTGGTATTAAGTAAATATGCATCAGAAAAGCAAAATATTTTCTTGGTGACTTTTCACACTCTATGATTACTGGAGAAATACTCTGAAAATAGCATAAATTCTGATAAACAGTCGTGACTCACTTACACTGAGAAGCCACTGTAAAACAGAATTGCAAAAGATGCATAAAATTAGCACAAAATAGTTGAGATGGACTCTAGCATGAACTCATTCATCAGTAGGTTTCAGGATAATGACAGATCTTTAGCAAAATTTTAGTTATGCCTTATTTCTAAGATGTAC
Source organism: Apium graveolens (assembly GCF_009905375.1). Lineage (NCBI taxonomy): Eukaryota > Viridiplantae > Streptophyta > Magnoliopsida > Apiales > Apiaceae > Apium > Apium graveolens. The sequence goes on from NC_133652.1 coordinate 59,610,193, forward strand.
TGAAGTGAATCAGACTTTACTCTTTGTCTGTTTTTAGCTTAATGCACACACTAATCACTCCATCTGAATGATGAAAATTTCTGTGGTGGTCTATGTTATTTTAGATAAACAGTCATTGTGTCACTATTGCACAAATTCTGAGGACAAGTTCTAAGTTACACCATCTGATGATTAAGTTCTGACGTCCATAACTCAGAACTTGTATGAGTATTTACTAAGATGGGCATTCCTTTTTCGAGTTAAGAAATTATGTTCTATTTTCTCGAGTCCAGTAACTATCCGTTATTACTGCATGTCTGACAGGTGTCCAACGGTAATATTTTTTTTGTATAAGTACAGCAGAGAGAAGATTTCTTTAATCTTTTTAATTTCTTCATCTTTTATCTCTCTTCTTACTTTTACTCTCCTTCACTTTACTTTTTCCGTTGTTTTCATACAGACATTATATCAAACACCTAACAGGCATACTTAATTCTCAATTTTTTCACATGGCACCAAAGGATTTAATCATTGATGGAGCAAAGTTTTTTCCAAACAACTATGCTGCAATTCTTGATCATGCTGACGCTCCATCTGAATTGCACTTTGTGCAAGATCTTCTTGCACATAGTGAGGTTGGGTACGCCTTAACTCAGCCTGAATTATTTTCAAGTCAACAAGTTCTGAGGTTCTAGAGGACTGGAGTTTTTGATGATGGTGGTAACCGTGGAACTCCCAGTATTATCTTCCAAGTGGGTGATTCATCCTTTGTAGTCACTCCTGGTACAGTACGCAGGGCTTTACATCTTCCAGAGGATTGTACTTTCTCAGTTCCAGAGGACTCAGCCCTTCGGGAGTTAATGGCTGAATTGGGATATGAAAAGAGTCTGACGAAACTTGGACAGTTGAAACGGGCTAATATCAGAAGAGAATGGAGTTTCTTCTTTGATTGCATCACCAAAGCTTTTGGGAACAAATGTTCAAATTTTGATGCTATCCCAATTCTGAGTCAGCACATAGGGTATGCTATTATCCATCAAACTCATTTTGATTTTGCAACTGGAATAATTAGTTTTATTGGGGATAGGATGACAGAGGATCGAGATGTTATTGATTTTGCTAGATTCTGTCAACTTATTTACACTTACTGTACTGATGAACCTCATTTAGTCAGCACTCAAACCCCACCTTTTAAGGTTGCAAAACGATACTTTAATGACCTGGTAAATGCTGATACTAAGAAGAAAGTGGTTAGACCATTACAGATTCCTAAGTCTGTGAAACAGATCCTGGTAAATGCTGATCCTGATACTTATAGATCTGTTTACTCTGATGTCCAACCACCTCCAACCACCCAAAATCTATCAACCTCAGTACCTACCTCTCATTCTACTCAACCTACCCTCAGAACTTATCTCAAATCCTATCTCTCCACTTCACAGACTGCTCAACCTTCTTCTTCAGCACCTACTGTGAAGCCTCCATCCTCTAAGCCAAAGAGAACAAAGACTGTTCCTCAAACACCTCAAAAGAGGAGGAGAATTACTTTGAGAGATGAATCAGATTCTAAGGAACAGATTCCTTCTTCAGAACCTGTGGTGGTTGAAGCTGAGAAAGCAACTTCTCAGAAGGATTCTGAAATTGGGGGTTCTAGGCTTCTCAAGAGGCTTAGACGTATGATAGTTCCTGAAACTCCCAAGGAATCCAAATCAACAAGAAAGTACAAGAAATAGAGGGCACAAAGGCCAGTTTCAGATGATGAGGAGGAAGCAGCTAAGGAAGGGGATCAGGAATCTCTGATCTCACAAGACAAGGAATTTGCTCCAGTCACTTCTTCTCCATCAACTCCATCTCAGGAAGCTGTATCTGACAAGGCTAACTCACCATCTGTGTCTCTTGTTGATCCAGGCACAAGTGCTGAAATTGATATTCAGAACCTGGTTGTGCCTACAATACTTTTCTTAGAAGCTCCAACAGCAAATAATCCTTCCACAACACCTGTTACTGATGTTGTTCAAACTCCAGAGTTATCAACAACACCTTCTCTGCATCAAGATGCTGATGATCAGATTTTAGGTGAGCATCAGGATATGGCTGTTGATCAGAACTTAGTATCAGATCAGCAATTAGAGGATGCTGAAGCCTCCATTGCTACTCACACTGTTGTCTTATCAGAAGATACTGATTCTTTAAGTTCTGATGCTGCAAATGTTGGAGATACTGGTGAAGCTGCTACAACTGTAGATGCTGATGAAGCAGGTCCTTCAGGACATACTCCTCCACCGACTCTTCCTAAGTCTGAACTGGTAAAAGAGTTTGTTATCAGGGATGCACCAGTGCCTTGGAGTGAAACTCCTGCAGGTCAGGAGTGGACTAAGGAATGGAACTAAGTTTCATGTGTTCCAAATGCTTTACATCTTGCTGAGCACTTGACTAAAGCTGATGAAATGTTAAATTCTGATGATTTTAAAACCCAGCTTAGAGTCACTGCATTGAGTACTAAACATCTACAAGGTCTTCATTCCAATATTCATGCAGAGCTACACAAGATTCAGGAGAACTTTATCAAACAGGAACAAGTTTGGAAAATTGATAAGAAAAAGTTCTTTCAACCTACCATTGACAGGATTGCTTATATTGAGAAAACTCAAGAGAAACAACAAGCTCAGATTGATCAAATTTTGACAAATCAAGCTTCTCAGCAATCGCAACTTACTGAAATCCAGACCTCAGTGGAATTACTTATCTCTCTTTTATTACCTGCTGATGCCAAAAAGGGGGAGAAGGTAATTAAGTCCAAATGCAAAACCAACAAGACACTGCAAGGAAAGGATGATGGAAAAGATGACCAAGGAAACTCTGGAATGGGTAGTGGTCATAGTCAAGGTAGAAGGTTTACATCAAGACAAGCTAGTCACAGAACAAGTTCTGATACTGGGAAAAGAATAAGTTATGCTGCTGGTAAAAGGATAAGTTTTGATGAACTTCTAGATCTTGATGAGGAAATGTCAAGACAGTTATTTCTTCAAGAAAATCCAGGGATGGACTTGGAAATTTTAAAGGAAGAAGAAGCCAGACTTAAATCAGAGAAAGTCACATCTAAATCTGAAGCTTCTGGTAAAAAGTTACTTCCAAAACTTAAAGGCATTGTGATCAAAGAAAGGACACATACTGAAGCAACATTGGCTAGATCACAACCACAGATAGATCCAAGATCCAAGGGTAAAGAAAAGGTTGGTGAACCTATCAAGGCTTATGTACCACCTGAGGAAGAAGAAATTACTGATGGAAAAGATGATCTTGCTCTGACTTCAAGAAAAGTTCTTAAAACAACCTCTGACATGGCTCAAGTTGTTCAGAGTCAAGAAATTGTAAGTTCTGATATTCAGAAGAAGCAAGTAACCTCTGATAGAGCTCAAGTTAACTTGATATCAGAAAATAGATCAAAGACACTCCTACCAGGATTCACTAAAGCAAAACAGACTCAATCTTTGAAGACTACTGCAAGTGGTTTTGAAGCAAGAGTAGTTACTGGAAAGGAAGCTAGAGATAAAACTGGATTGGGAAGTGCTGATGAAAGAAGAGTACACAACACTACCAATGATCCAACTTTCTTGAGTGAACCAGGTATTGGAGCAACTCCTGAGAGATTGAATCAACTGGAATTTGTACAGATGGTTTACCATACCTACTTGAAAGAATACATCATGTTGTATTTCATGACAGATGGTAGGGTTTATCATATAAGACAAAATGCCATTCCTTTGAAGTATTTTGAAGAATTGGAGCATGTACTTTTCTTACTTCAAGTGGATGACAGAATAATAGAGACTGCTGCAAACTACTTAAAAGAACAGATTCAGAGACAGAAAAGGCTTTATTCTGTAAGTCTGACATCATATATGTTCCAAAGTACAGAGATCACAATGGTGATATTGTTGATATGAAGCCTAATACTGCACAGATCAGAACGTATCTTGGTATTAAGGGACTTGAATTCAATCTTGAGTCTGACAAAGCTTATGTCATAAGACTAGATCAGGAGTTGAGAAAAGCAAAGATTAATGATCTCAGAGCTACAATCTTTCAAACTGGTGAAGATACTGCAGAGCTTAAAGGTGTTAAAAGGAGAATGATTGATGAACTAAGATATGCTGAGAAATGTTTGTTGAAGAACTATCTCAGAACAACTCCTGACATCAGAGAGATCAGAAAATGAAGAAGCCAAGTCGAAGATCTACAACTGCTTAAATTCTGATATTTATACAGATTGAAGTTGTTATCAGAAGTTGAAATTGGTAAAAACTTTAAGGACTGTAAGTTGTAGTTATCTAGTCTATTTCTCATGCATTTGTACTTAATGTTTTTGACATCATCAAATATCTGTTAAACTTGTATATTTTGTTAATTTACAAGTTGGGGGAGATTGTTAGATATATTTGATAATATCATGGCTAATATGTTTTATGTTTAGCTTTCAGATCTTACGTGAACAAGATAAATCAGTACTTAACTGTTGATCAGTACTTATACTGGAAGTCAGGACTTAAGGATATCAGTACTTATATTATCAGGAGATAATCATCAGAAGATAGATATCAGAAATTAAGTGCTGAAGGACAATCAGATAAGGACAGTAGCTGATTAAAGGAAAGAAGATCGAGATAAACATAAGAAGAGATATGCATGAAGAAGGAATTCCGTGAAGAATGGAATACTTGGAAGAAAAGATATCTGATTGATATATTTTAGGAAGCAGAATTATATTCCATATCAATTAGCGATTATCTTGTAACTGTGTAGTATATAAATACAGACATAGGGTTTACACTATAAGTGTTATCATTATTAGAAAAGATTATTCATTGTAACCCTAGCAGCTCTCGTGATATTTGTTCATCACTGAGAGGTAACAGTTCCATACTGTAACAGAGTTTATTGTTTCAATAAAGTTTGTTTTCTGTTACTTAAGTTCTTAAAGTTCGATTTAAGTGTACTATACACTGGATTCACCCCATCTACAGTGTGTGTGTGACCTAACAGAGTAGGAAGTTTCCATTCCTTTTTAAAATCAATATAGAACCCTTGGTTGGACCACTTTATCTTTCATTTCATTATAATACGGGTGATTAGCCCGTACCGACCTCCATCCGGTCATTAAGGTACCATACGGCATAATTTCAGCCTTAAACTGGACTAGCCCCGCTACCCTCTTACAATGACTGGACTAGTCCCACTAGCCTCTTACGTCCAATCAAATCCATCAGGAATTCGTTTGGAAAACCTTGAGTTGGAAAAAGTAGGTTTTCTAAATTCATTTTATCATTACCAATAATATGAAATCATTCAGACTCTTTCAAGTCGAAACTCATTCTTAGATTCAATTTCAAGAAATCAAAGTTAAGGAAAATGAATCAAGGATAGGAAAGAGCAATTCCAGGAATCTTGAATCAATGATATCAAGGTACTTAAGTTAGAAGAATCAATATCTGTTTCAAGGATCAATAGAAAATATGGTGATCAAGGAATATGGTATTATTACAAGGGGTTCGTAAAGGTAATTATAGGGTTTATAACAGTTCAAAGTATGAGAATTAATTTGAACAGGAAAGATATGTTACCAAAGGGTTGAATCAATAAGCTTGTCAATAACAGTTTAACAAGATCAAGACAGGGTATCTCGAATCATTAACAGGAATTCATAATTTTAAAAGTTCAATACTCTACATGGAATGAACAATAACCTCTCTATAACCATTTACACAAGTAATGAGAGTTACTTGCCTGAATTCGCTTTCCTGAAGGTTGAACTACTGCCACCTAGTATACCCTTCTCTTTCCTAGCCTGAATGCCCTCACGCTCCGAATCTACAATAAAAACCAAAACCTTAATCAGTTTCTCAACTCTCGCTCCCGGAACGATTACTCAATACGATAGCTCGATTATAGTCTTGACTCAAATATATGAGTATAGCTTATACACATATGCACATAGCACATAACACATTCCTTTCTCATAGCCTTTATATCTTTATATACTCATCAATCGACTCATACTTGCTTAAACTTAACTATTCTTCAAATCACACCAATATAACTCTTACGAGTACATGATTTATTCAAACTAAATCTTTTGTGACCATAACTGTCACTTATAGTTCTTTAATATCAAACCACTTAATTCTCTTTTTCTTTTATTCCTTAATTTGAACCATAACATCATTTAATCAAACAAATGAATCACATATCTCCTAGAATTTCACATGCAATCACTTAGCAAGGTAATGGAACCAAATCAATCGTTTTTTCTACTTATATACCATTCGGCTATAAACCTATAACACAAAATCCACTTAATTCTCTTTTTAACCATAAGACCCATTCGGGTTTTTCAAGAAATCACACATGCAAGGTTTTAAATCACAATTTCAACTTGTTTTACACCTTATCTTAGACATTCAACTCATTTTCATCACGATTTTCGAATCACAAACAAAGCATCACTTAGTGACTCAAGCCTTAATCACATTATCCAATTAAAGATGCATGCATTCACTAGTTCTTCTTTTAAACCAACATGCAATCACATTTCTCACTAAATAAGCTTAGTTTATAATAAGATCAAGTCACCAAATCCAATTCCCTTTTATTAGTACAAAGCCGAACCAAAATCCCCAATCATGCAACCCTCAAATTCGATTCCTTAAGCATCAAATCAATTACCCAAATCCAAATTCTTTTAACACATTAGTAGCAATCCATTTATCAATCACACACTTAAATTTCAAAGGAAGTATAAAACCCTTTTTGAACTTTTCAAGAAACCAAGACATGCAATAGCTACATAAAAATTTTAAAGAGCATGAAACTCAAAAATCACATTTACATATCATTTTCTTAAAATTCCACCGGCTCTCCTTGGATCATGGCCGGTGGTGGTCGAACTTAAGAGTGCCCATAACGGGTCTCCTTTTGAGTTTTAAACCACAAAATCTCTTGAATCTTCTCTTGTAATCATGTATCAAGAAATCGTATTTCCTTGAACACAACCATAGAGATGGAACCATAAACACTTACATAAACACTTACATGCAAGTGGTGTTTGAGTAGTATACCGAAAATAGAAGCTATAGATGGTAATATCTTTGAATTTGAGTGAGTATTCGGTGTTGCATGCAAGAGAGAGAAGAGAGATGGGGAGAGAGCCGAAAGAGAGAGTGTTCGAGAGAGAGGAAGAAAGAAAGTGAGGGAGAGGGGGAGGATGCTCACGGGAAAAGAAAGAAGAAAGAAGGGGGGGAGAGTGAGTTTATATTTGTATTTGGGCCAAGGGTATTTTAGTAATCTACTAAATCCCTTTTTGTTTGATTAATCCTTTCTTTTTACTTAAATAAGATAGAAATCGAATATTGAATATATCCCTTTCGGAAAGTCGAAAATTATTGCAAATGAAAATTTTAAGACGTAGATCTCGAAATTAGCTTTCCAACCATTACTCATAATAAACTTTTGAGCGAACGGTTTATTTTATATGATTTTCACAAGTTTGTGCTAATAATAGCATTTTATCACATAAAAATCAATTTATAATGCAACGATCATCAAATAAATCCGTCCATCATTTTTAGAAAGTCTCTAGGACTATTACAAAGATAACAGAACAAATCTCATGCCTTTATCTTACACAGATAATTTTATAAAAATGTGTGAAGGTTAAATTAACCTTATTTAAATCAATTCATTCCCTTAAATCCATAAAAATGTCAACAGATCACGTAATCATGCATACAGACAAGCAAGCACACATACGAACACATCACAACTCATGTCTGATCATAAAATTTGTCCTTCTTTAATTTTATTCCATTCTACGCGTACCGGGTCACGTTCAGCCTGACGGCCCGACGCTCAGCGTTTCAATTACGCTTCACAATATCGTTATTAACCGACACGTCATTAGAACGCATTACTTTACTCAAGCATTTCATTTCATATAATAACACATAGTTCACATTTTAAATACCTTAATCCCTTTTTAGGACGGGTTCTGTTCTACTTGACGGCCCGACAACACAGCTTAACTCCTAAGCTGACTCTTTAAATTAGAACGCTTCTATTTACGCTCCTAGATTCTAATATACAGTAAAGACAATTAACCAACACTTAATCACGTCGCAAAATTTTCAGTCATCACAAAAAGTGATCTTGAGACTTTCTAGATTTTGACAGTAACCTGCTTATAAAAGATTTATTCAAACCAATTACTCTATTCTTCTAGAACCCAAATCTTGAACCCCTAAAACCCTCAACCATGGATTTAACTTTTTATTGTTGAGTTACTATCAGGTCTTTAATGCTTAGAATTGTTCTTATAGTTACTTGATGAGCCCTTTTAGCTTATATTATTTTGTGTTGATCTAAACTTGGCAGTTAAGTAAGAAGATGGCCAGGATTAGGCGCATTGCTTGCAAGAGTGTTTATAATGGTCCCTTTTGTATCGTTAGGTTTCAGGTACCAGATCAGGTAGAAGTTTAGTGTGAGGAATCGTTGGAAGATTTTTGGGGATGTAATCTTTTGTGTTCAGATACAGTTGGGTTATCTGGCAGTTCCAAGTCGGAATTGTAATCTTAATTTTTTAAAAGGGTTGTAATAAAAATTATTCTTCTGGTGGGTAGTTTTAATCTTGTCCCATACTTTATCCTATATCGGTCCTTGTAGCTTTTTGGGGTTTTATAATATTATTATTACATAGTTTAATTATTATAAAGATGTCGTAGGTCTTCATTCCTAACCCCGAGTTTGAGGGCGCACAAACTTTTTTCAAAATCTAGAGCATATGCCCTTAGCTTGTCTTTGATTGTCTGAATTATACTTTCACTTTGACCATTTATTTGCGGATGATACACGGTACTCATATTCAACTTCGTTCGAGTCATTCTTGAAAACTTCTCCAAAATCTGGAATTAAATCGAGGATCTCTTTCTGAAACTATTGATACCGAAACTCCATGTCGAACCACAATTTCCTTCAAATAAAGTTGAACCAATTTTTTTAATGAAAATCTTTCGTTGATAGGAAATAAATGTCTTAATTTAGTCAATCTGTCAATGATAACCCAAATAGTATCATGGTTTTCTTTGGTCATCGGTAAACCAACCACGAAGTCCATCGCAAGATGTTCCCACTTGCACTCTGGAACGTCCAATGGCTGTATCAATCCACTGGGCCTTTCATGTTCAAATTTGACTCTTTAGCAAGTGTCAAACTTACTTACCCATTCAGAAATCTCTTTCTTCATACTTGGACACCAAAAGTTTTCTCTTAAGTATTTGTACATCTTCGTAGTTCTAGGATGAATTGAATATATAATTAGAGTTGTGAGCGTCTCGAAGGATTTCATCTTTCAGCTCGGCCACATTGGGTATCCATATTCTGGAAGAAAATCTTAGTATCCCTTTATCATCCTTTTGACTCCCTTTTTCTTCTCGTATTAACTTATTTGTTTTATACTTCATAATTTCTTCTTGATACCTTCTTATTTTCTCCAATAATTCTAGTTGAAAAGATATAGCATGTAACATATTTGTAGACATACTTGAAATACTAACCTCTATTTCAAACTTCTCAAATTCCTTGATCAATTCCTCAGATGAAGTGATCATATTTAACCTTTCTTTTCTGCTTAGAGCGTCCGCCACCATATTTACTTTTACTAGATGATAGTTAATTGCACAGTCGTTCTCGATTAGTTCTAACCATCTTCTCTGCCTCATGTTCAGTTCTTTCTGGGTGAAGATGTATTTCAAACTCTTGTGGTTTGTATATATCTCACACTTTTCTCAACAAAAATAGTGCCTCCATATTTTCAATGCAAACACTATAGCTGTCAATTATATATCATATGTTGGATACTTTTGTTCATGTACTTTTAACTGTCTTGAAGCGTGAGTAGGTTTCTCAATGAGGCGGGTTCGGGGTGGGGATCGACATTACCATACCCGCCATACATAAAAAAAAATTGCCCTGTGATCGTCCGTATCCCGCGGGGATTTATAATGTATCCCCATCCCCGCCCACGGGGCCGAACTTAATCCACACCCCGTCTCATCATCCCGTTTTAATTAGTAATTTTTTAAAAAATTTTGATATTTTTTTAAAAATATATTATACAAAATTAAAATAAATCCATAAATAATTTAAGGCGCCCTACAATATTTTTGTTATATTATGTATGGAACTGAAATAAACTATTTATAATTTATTCTATATTATAAATATGTTTAAGTTTCGAATTATATATATATAGGACGTATACGGGATTGTCGATTCCCGTCCCGAACCCCATTGAGCAATCTGTACTTTTACAACCAAGAGTAACTTAATACAATTATTCTATACCTAACAGAAAACAACCCATTTTTAAAAATATTTTTGTAAAAATATTGAATTTTATTTTACTTGCATTTGAAGTTGTTTTTTTACAGAAGTGAATTAAATATGATTGTAAAATCATGCAAAAAAAATTAAAAAGTTATTTTTATGTAAAAAAGATTAATACAAAATGTGTAACATAGATAAAAAAAGAAAGAGGTCCTATTTTTTTAAAAAGAACTTTCAAAAAATAACACAACTATCAGAGCCGAAATGGGCTTACATGTGGGTCTTCCGAAATGGGCTGTAACCCGCGATTGCTTCTGATTTTACGCCCTTAAATATCATCATTTGTAACAATTTCTCCGTGGACGCACTCTCATAGTCCCAGGGGTTCCATTCGTGTGCTTTTGCCGGGAATTGGCTTGTCGGAACCGGAATTAGTTGTAAAAAAATTCATGTACAATCACGACCAGGTATAAATACTTTATTTTGTTTTGATTCTTATGTGTTTTTTTACATCTCTTCTTGTATAAAACACTGCTTTTTGCCTTAAATCTTTGATCTTTTTTGGTAATTTTGGTGGTATATGTTAATTTTAGGGATATATGTTTTCTGAGTTATTGTTTGTCAAATTCAGAAACTTGGTAGATTTTAAATTTTTTTTATTATTGTCTTTTTTATAAAGCTTTGATCTTTCTTGGTAATTTGAGATTTCTTGTGATTTGTATTTATTAGTTTGCTGATTTCTATTGTTTGTCAAATTCAGAAACTTGCTCGATTTGATTCTTTATGTGTTTTTGATTATGTATTTCACACATTTTTGTATTGAACAGTGGGCTTGTGCTATAAAGCTTTGATCTTTCTTTGTAATTTCGATCTTTTGCGTTATTTTTATGTACCAGTGGTTGTTTTTTGGTTTTCATATTCAGAAACTTGGGTAGATTTGATTGGGAGTGATATCGGATGGTTTATGTATGCCTTGTGAAATATGGACGGCTTATACTAGAATCAAGTCACATATATAATAAGAGAGTAAAATGTTTGCAAGGTAATCCTACGCTGGACAGTCCCGGGTGAAGACCTTAGATAGGGTAAATTTAGCAAGTACATTTTTAGGAAGATATGAGTTTAACAATGAACATTTCATTTTAACAATGAACATTTCATTAATTTTATAGACACAGTTAGATAGGTCTTGCTTTAGTTTTTAATGAGAACAAATGAATTGACCGTTGCATATGTAAATGGAAATCTAGGGTTTGTTGTTACACGTGTTGAATTATGAGGCATGTAAATTGGTATTTGGACATATCATCATGGTTACGCTCATGTATTAGGTGGATTACGTGTCTTGTACGCTAGTGTGTAAACCAAAAAATTATGTTCTACCTTCTAGGCTAAAATGTGATGTGCCATGTCGTATTGACAAGTTTTTAGTGATATCACATTTGATTGAAATTTCACTACATTGTTTACTTTTCACTTCTAGGCTACAACGTGATGTGCCATGTTCTAACTTTAAAGCACACTTACTTTTTTTCTTTTTCTTTTTTACATTTCACTGCCATTTTACCTTTTCAACGTGTTATGCTTAGTAATGAAGTGTGTCTTGTTTTTAATTCGGCTGTGGTTTTCTTAGGTGTGCCTCATCTGAGGAACAGGAGCAGAAATTAGAGCGGGGAAAACCTGAGGAACAGGAGCAGAAGTATTTTCAAGCAGCCATTTCTCGATCTAAGTCCTAGCAGAGAGAACCAGGGGAACAGGAACACGAGCTGGAGCAGGAAAAACCTGGGGAACGGGAACAGAAGCCGGACCCGGAGCAGAGGAAAAGTAGGAGGATTCAAACCAGGGAAAACTGAGGAACAGGAGCAGAGAGAAGCTGAGGAAAAGAAACAGAAGGATCTTCAAGCAGCTATATCTCCATTGATGTCAGGGCGGGATTCTAGTGTCATCGCAAACGCTCTTCTTCTCCTCAGTATTCTGTGGAGTAGTGCTGTTGTATTCTTAAAGCTCTTTTTGTAGTAGAGCTTTATGTAGTCCAATCCACTAGTAGCAGCATCTCCATTATGTTTAGAGCCTTCATGGTTCTTTGCTCTCTCATCACCAGCTATTAACTGTATCCAGCTCTTCTTCAGATAGGTATGCCAGTACTATTTTTTTAATGCCCTTGTCCGTCGTATTAGCATCGTTATTTTTATTAACATTTAAATATACAATTAAACAAAGTGAGAAACATTTCAATCGGAATCCGCAGTTAATATTGTTTTATAAAAATATTCTTTTTGTACAAATGAACATTTTGTCTTATACTTGTAGTTGTCTCCCTACACGTATAAATTGGATATAATTTATATCAAGTAATTCTGAATATATTATATATACAGTGTATTATACACGTATATAGAGGGAGGGAGGGAGGGGGAGGGGGAGGGAGGCACTGAGCTTGAACTTAAGGACTTGGTTAAGTTTATAAGAATTTCTTGTTGAAAATTGAATGATAAATCTGTAACAATAGAGCTCACTTACTGTATCTGCAAAATAAACTTTACATGTATTATGTCTTAATTTCATGTATGATCTAAAAAGATTACCACATGTCACCTCTCCCTCCCTCCCTCCTTCCTAGTAAATTCTACCCCAGCCATTTCCTTTCTTCCCTTTCAATTATCTTTGGGAATTAATAAATTATAAATAAACTTCACTTTTACTATATAAGCTCCATTCTGATATCTGTATTACTTAAACATCAATAACTGTTATGCAGATTTAGAAATCTTATGGGTAATTAAGTCATTTAGATATCAAATTGTAGGTTAAAATAGTAACACTTGTAGATTATTTATTAGTTTCCCTATTACGTAAATGTTTTTTTTTCTTTGTTTCTAATAAGATGAAATGTTATTCTAATGTTAATACTTCAAAAAAAAAGATTCATACCAACTGATTTTGTAACAATAGTTAATCTTTATATCTTTAGTAACCTATCTATGGCCTGGTATTAAACGTGGAAAGTTAACTCGTGAACAAGACAGGGTGAGTACCCAGTATCAAACTCTCCTTGGCAACCGGTACCGCCGTACCGGCTCTTTGGACTACTCATTTCTACAAGTTTAAGAAAAAATGTGCAGTTGTACAAAAAGAATAGTTCTATAAGCAATTGTTTATATGTATCTGAATGTTAATGGGAATAACGATATTAATTTTTTTTATTTGCATTTAAGTGTAGATGTGCTGCCGTAGCTGCACGCCTGCCTGGTAGGATGGATAATGATATCAGAAACTACTGGCGTACCCAGCTGAAGAAGAAACTCGGTATAGTTGATAGCTCTGTGACGAGACAGCAGAGAACCATGAAGACTCTACACATAATGGAGATGCTGCTACAAGTGGATTGGACTACCCAATGACTACTACTCTTCCTCAGGTACACTGCGGTTCCTGCTCTTGTTCCTGTTCCTCAGGTTTTCCTGGCTCCGGCTTCTATTCCTCGGCATCACTCTGCTCCGACTTCTGCTGTTATTTCTCATGGTTTTCCTGCTACGGTTCCCCAGGTTTCTGCTGCTCCGACTCTGATCGAGAAATGGCTATTTGAAAATATTTCAGACGTCATTTTCTAGCTGGAGTCAATAAATTGTTTAATATCGTTTTCTATGTATTTTTATTATATGGATTTAGTGTTATATGATAATTTCTTTAGTAATCATAAATAATAATAATTTGTTCGTGTACGTTGTGGTTGGTTATGAATTTAATTAAATTGAAGTTTGGTAGACAAGTAAGAACTTGTCAAATCAAAACTAATACTATGAGCAAATTATATTTCTTAGGTTGCTCAGGAACTTGCAAAAATAGTTATTATCATGGCAATATATAGCTTAAAATAATGTATTATTATCTATACAAATGTAAATTTTAAATTGTACAATATCAAATAGATTTAATAAATTTATAATTAATCATCAAATGTACTTATATTTCCAAAAAAATTAACCAGTAATTCTATTGTTATTTAATTCTATTATTATTTAAGTCAAACTCGAAACTTATTGCTTGTTCTTGAATAAGCGTGGAAGACCCATATTTAAAATAAAGTGTAAAGTTTAGGAGACATAGCGCAGAAATGTAGCAATGGTTGCATAATGGGTTGCATGTGTGTTCCACTCTAATACTCTAAACTTAGATGGTCCATCCATGGCGTTTTAAAGTAGCAGCTACAACATTGTACAACAACAATTACGTGTTTTTTGAAAAAGCTAGAAGGGGGCTAAGTTTCTAATTAATCATGACCCCCTAATCCTTTTTTAAAGAAGCTTTGCGACTCCTTGCTTCACTTTATATCTTCGTCTACTCCGCCAACCTGCAAATTATTACAAAGTCTTGCAATGTATTACCTTTTGCTTTAGTTTTCCTCACCAAATTGTGTTTTTTACTCTGCCCCTCGTAAAGTTGATCATTTAACGTAAGATTTACCTCCGGCGATGAATTGTCAGTATAATGGGGTGTACCATTTATCTGTGATCCTTTTTAAGAATATTAAAAAATTAGATGTGAATAAAGTCACATGATCCCATGCATTCACATTAATTTACATGTAATTTCATTTGTAAAAATTAGTGGATAAATATTATCCGTTATTTTTGAACAAGATTCCTAAATGAAATAATTATGATTAGTTGATAAGGGTTGTCACAACTTCAACTCTGAGGTTAAGGCTTCCATCACTGGGTATGTGGATTTTTTATGATAATAAAACAAAGTTTTCTTAATCATAAAATAAAGTAATCATTAAAAGAGTAAATCTCTCCTTTCACAAAATTTATCATCTTATCGAAGGTTATGCAAAGATATCCCTAAAATCTTACAAAAGCAACATGCTATGGGAAAAAAACTAGAGGAAAATGAGTATACTACAAAATTACATTTTATATAAAACTAATGAAATCAAGTGTCTTCTGATAATTGCAGGAATTCTCTTATATCATCCAAATTTATAACTAAGTTGTTTTGTAATCTAAAATCCCAAATTATATCATCGTTCTTTAATGTCTAAAAATCCTTCTAATTATCCTGAAAATAAAAGTAAATAAATCAAGAAAATACTTTAAGAATAGTAGAACAGATTACATCCAATAATAATTTATCAGAAGAAAAAAGAATGTAGCTAGAAGAAAAGTATTAAGCTTCCAATAATTGTAAAATTTGTGTATATAATCGTTGAAAGTAATTTTAATGTATAAAATATGATAATTTGATATTGTAAGGATAAAATAGTAAAACAAAATAATGTAAAACAGTATTTGGAGTGTGTGTAAAAGGAAACGACAAACGGAAGGAACACAATTACATGCGGTCCTTTTCCGTAAAACGCCTGTAGAAAAGGATGGATTGTCTAACTTCTATGAATCTGTATAAATCTATGTCTACTTGTCTCTGTAGATATCGATATTCCCCGCAATCGGTAGGGATGCATATGAGGTCCTCAATAAAAATGAAAATGACAACATATTTGGAAGCATTATATAAATGAAAATGGAACAGAGGGGGGCCCACGCCAATGTAGGTGTTTGTAGACATGCAACATGAACAACTGGTTGTAACAAGCCCATCAAACTTTGATATTTACTAACGCCATCACCCAACCACAAAGCTTTACCTCTCCCTCAATTCTAAAACCAAAGGAAAATAAGTGAGTAGTAATTTAATTTGTTTTACTTTTTTCAGTAATCATGATTTGAGTTTTAAAAGGAGTGAAAATGAATATTAATAAATTTTAATTTGATAATTTTTCACTCCATTTTTTATTAAAAAAATAAGATCAAATTATATTAACTCCTAAACACTTCCTTACTTTTCATTAAAAGACCCGGAAACAAGTCCTAAGTTCCATCCCCCAGGTCTTTAAGTTGTCCGCTTCTTTTTTCATGAAGATAATTCAAGATAATTCAAGTATGTGTTATCATTTTAATTTTAGTTCTCGCTCAATTCAAAATTTGTTAAAACATATATTAATTATGAGTAATTTGATAAAAAAAATTACAAAACATTACTTAAATATGGAGCACGTCCAAGAAATGTCTTAATGGTATCCTAAATCAAAATCTAAGACAAATCGGGAAAAAAGCTTCAAGTAACTTGGAACTGTTTTAAAAATGAAAAAGGTTTCATTTTTTAGCACTAGTACATTTCTAAATTGTCCTATTTTTAAGGTTGTCCTAGAAATGTGAACGAACCAAATTCAGGAGATAATTTGAATTTATCTCGTAAATTAACCAAGACGAGCTCGAGTTTTTTGAATTTTTAACCGAGCCGAGCTCTAGCTTTAAATTACTTGACTCGTAAGGTTCGCAAGTCTTATCGATTATATATTATTTTTAATTTTTAATTATAAATGTATTTTTATTATAAATATTTAATATATATATATATGTGTGTATATATATTAATTTATATCGAATCGGACTCGAGCCGGATTGATCATATTTCGAGTTTTTGTTAATATTTAGTGAAATTAATTCGAATTTTTGAGTCGAACTCGAACTTATGAATTTTTTACGAGTCGGGTTTAAAACTTAAAATTAAAGGTTCGGTTTAGTTCGAGCATGAGCCCAACTATTTTAATCGAGTTCGAAACAAGTCTGACGGTTTTAGACTCGGATTACCTCATTTACACCCGAAGGGTATCCAACAAATATTTTATATATTTCACTTTTAATAATAGAAATTTTATGTTCTCTCTTTTTCACACACTTCTTTTTTAATCCCTTCAATGATTTCATTTTGAAGATATTATTATTATTATAATTATTATAATAATAATTATTATAGTGCTTGAATATAAGACTTGTTATTGAAATTTATATCTACAAATAATGTTCTAACTTACCACAGATTTTATATTATTTACGGAACATCAGAACTTGTTCTTTATTCACACGAGTTATAATCAAAACTTTATTTTCCATGATATAGGTAAGCAGCGACAACAAGTGACGAAATGAACCTATACCTCATTCATATATTTTTTAACTAATATACTTCATTCATATATTTTTTTTAATTAATAATTAAGCTGTTACACTTCATACTCTTTTTTTGACTAATTTTGGCTTATAGCCTTACAAATGAGTATCTGTTCTCAACAATTCTCGGGATGAGCCAGGATCGAACCCAGGATCTGGGACGACAGAGGATAAGCCCTTTACCACTTGAACTATCCAACCGTGCTATGTTACACTTCATACTCTAATTAAACGAATCGAACCAGAAAGGATCAAAAATAAATTCTTATGAGCGATGATAATTGGTTTCGCCCCTTGGACTAAATTTCAAGTAGAAGAACGAAGGGGGCAAGAAAATGAAAGTACAAAATAAACACAACAACTTATATTACTCCCTCCGTCCCGTTAAACGTTGCTTAATTTGACTTTTGGTACTGTTCACGGTAAGTGATTGACTACTAATTTACGTATAATCTATAAAATCAAACATAGTGATGAGTGATCTCGTTGGATTCGTATTTATCAGTTTAATACAGTAAATTTTTTATATTTAATACTAATACGAATTTAAAAATATTAAAAATCAAAAGTGTGTGCGCATTAGCAAAACGTGTACTAACACAAATAGGAAACGTTTTTAGGGAAGGAGGGAGTAATAGATAGAGTAATAAAATAATTTGACCTAACACACCCCTAAATCTAAAGTCTAACGGGTCTACATCTACAAATCTAGGGAAAACGACCCCTCAACTCCTTGAGAGAATATTACAACATTTTAACTTTGCACTCAATATAAAATTTACCAACTAAACCCAATCTAAATCTGATTTACTGTTTCAATCTTTTTAATTCTCTACTCCTTAAAACATCAAAAAGTAAATTTACTTAAAAAAAATGAAAAAGGACTAAAATGACACTATAAATCTAGCTACTAACTCCGATGTAGTAGTAATTATGGACACCCAGAACGTGGGACCAACTACGCTAATACAAACGAAAGTACTTCTGAAATCTATTGCAAGAAACCAACAGAGATATATATAATTATATTGGAGTATTGTATTGTATCTGCATTTACATACACAGATTATACATACATATGTGTGCCCTGCAATCTGCATCTATCTATCGCTCTCCTCTCTTCTCCGATTCATTTTCCGACCATCCTCAGTTTCACAGCTCCCACCATTTCCTGTAAGTTTATTTTGTATGTATATATTATGTTGTTATTGATCTTTACTCTCCACTGATTTGAAAGATTGTGTGTATTCATTTTATTATAATTATTTGTTATTATTCTTTGCTTGGCTAATTAAATTAACATAATTAAATGATAAGTTTTGTTCCTTTATTAAAGTTTTGTGTTTGTCTTATTATGTATGAATCCATGTGTTTTGCAAGACTTGAGTTTTTTCACATTCGTTGCTTAAAGTTGGTGGATAAAATTTACTGTTTTTTTTCAAGAAAAGAAAAAGATTGGGCTTTTGTTTTGTGGGTAATGAGCTGCTGCTTGCCTTTTTAATTTTTTGATTTGAATTTAGGAAGTTGTAATTGAAATGGTGTAATTAAAAAGTTATTGCTAGATGGATTTATTAATGTTTGTGTTGGTATGATGTTTTTTGAGTCATGGGATTAATGCGGTGCGATGTAGGAATGCTACTAAGTGTAAATTACTTCATGTTGTTGCAGTTGTGATTTACTTTGAATCTTGGATCTGCACTAATCTGATAGAAGATATGTAATATCCCCATCTCACATTCAGGCGTGGGGGGTAATTTGTTTAGAAATATTAGCTAAGTTCGATTGTTAAGTGATTTAAGTGCACCTTGGAATTTTGTATTCTGGATAGACTTATTATTTCGTTAAGTTGTTCGAAGATGAACCTTACTTCCAAATCGAAAAGTAAATATTGTAAAAACTATTTTTTTCCTTATATGACAATAATGTGTTTATCTTAAACAACGGTATACAGAGGTGTGATTGATGTATTGTTGTCATTCAGGTATAGGCAATGCACATGTGAGCTAATTAAAGTGTTTGAAAGAGGCTTCTCGGTTCAGTAAGCACCTTAAAGCACAAACTCTAGATTTATGTCTGTTTTGTGCTTGTTCTGGTATTAGGCTCTGCACCTGTGAGTCTGGAATAGGCGTCAGGTCTGTATGCAGCACTGTTAGGGAAAGCTCTAGAGTGTATGTCTTTGTATTACCATCACTTGAACAAGCATTCGGTAAGGTTTTGCTAAAGGGACTCCAGAATCTACCAGTGTCTTATGTTGTTCGACAAAACTGTAGAATTGTTTTAAAATTGTCTGGTTTTGTACCTTTTTGATTTAAGACAGAATGGGATCACTATCCGGTAATTGTGAGATTGTTGAAGAAAAGGAAGAACATAATTACCAAGCAATTCACCGATCAATTGCACATGGCAAAGAGTGGAAATCTCCTATCCATAAACAAGGACACATAAGTTCTTTAGACGATGACATCAATAAGCTCTTTGCAGCAGTTAGTAACAAAACTTCATTTAAGGGCCAGACTCGGTTTAGTCAAGCAGGTTTAGCCGAACCAAGTAAGAAAGACTTAAAAAAACCAATGAGAGCAAGTACATCTACATCAGGTATTGGATTTTCTGAGCCAGTGTCTCTAAAGCAAGCTCTTAGGGGATTGTGCATCTCTCAGGCATCAGAAATGGCTGCCATGAAACGTTTGTCAAAGATGCCAGGCTCTCCCTCGATTTCAGAGTTTGGAAGCATAAGAAGTCCGTATAGGTCGGTTGTAGTTGAAGCTGGTGGTTCAGGTCTTCCTGTTGCCGAAGGTAAAAAAGGCAGACTTGAAATATCTTTGATCTCAGAAGAAAGAACATCAAGTTCATTAGAGAAGATTCCTCGGTACCTACAAGAGCCGAAGGTAAAGGCAGTTGGGCAAAGTGCTGACTCGTCTCCTCAGTTTGTGGTCCCAACGATTCCTAAGAAAACTTGTTCATCAAATGAGCAAAGTGATGTAATATACACTTATGCAGAAATTGGTAAACGATCTGCAAAGGTAGAGCCCTTACAGGAAGAAATCAGTATATTGGTCACTTCTCTGCCTGGTCATAGTACGGGCTGTAAATCATTCAAGCAGGGAAAAAGCATCACTTCTTCTGTTAAAGTTCCTAAAATGGGGAAAAAAGGTAATAAGAAGAGTTCTTCTCCGATCAGGTTCGCAATCAAAAGAGCACCTAAGGTAAGACTAAAAGGCAGACATCAAACTGCTCCTTGTTCATCTGATGCAGAAAACTGTATTAAGTTTGGCAAGACAACAAAAAATGCTCCACGTGCATATAAGCCAGTCAGTAGGGCTAAGAGTTTTGTTAAGAATGAAATAAAACAGGTTTCCATCCCAGCTCCTTACATTACTAGTGCAAATAATGACATTAATAGCGACTTAGATCCCAGTACAAACAAATTGGTATGCCAGAGTTGTCAGTGTTCACTGAAAGATGCAAAGGCTGTGTCAAAGAAAGACCCTCCAGTGGCATCTAAAAGTAAAGACTCTCCAGCCTCTCAGTCGACTGTTGTTGCTCCGAGATGCAACTTAACTAATATGGTCAGAGCTGCAAGCAAACCGGACTCTGTTTCTTGTAATACTTCTCTTGTTGATAAAACAAAGAAGTACCCGAGACCTAGAGAAAAGGGGGATATATCACAGAGCTCTAAGAGTAGTATCGGTGAATTCAGTAGCAGCACTAGCCTCAGCGAAGACAGCAATCTCAGTGGATCTAGTTTCGGCAACAGGCCTCATATGTCAAAAGATATGAGGTGGGCAGCCATACAGCATGTTTCAAAGCATTGTGGATTTTTAGGATTGGGACATTTTAATCTATTAAAAAAACTTGGTGGTGGAGACATTGGTACTGTATATCTTGCCGAACTGATTGGGACAAACTGTCTATTTGCGATAAAGGTTATGGACAATGAGTTTTTGGCAAAAAGGAAGAAAATACCAAGGGCCCAAACAGAAAGAGAAATCCTGAGAATTTTGGATCATCCTTTTCTCCCCACATTATATGCCCAGTTTATTTCAGATAATTTATCTTGCCTGGTTATGGAGTATTGTCCAGGTGGGGATCTGCATGTACTCCGTCAAAAGCAGCCATGCAGATACTTTACTGAACAAGCAGCAAGGTAGAGAACAGTCTAAAACTTTGTTTTTGGAATATGATTACTTATTGCTTCAGGTTATGACCAATTGAAGATAAGATACTCAAGAAAACAGTAGTAAATAAAGCTTTGGTGTTTAAACTTTAAACTTATATTAGTAAATACAGGGCTTTAATTCAGGATTTGAATTACATTGATTTTCTGCTCTTATTCTTATTAGGTTTCTATGACCTTCTGGATTAGGGAGATTTAGTCCATGCTAATATCACATTCTAATTTCGTTTGCTCGTATTGTTATTTAGTTTTGAGATGTATCAGCTTGAATGGTATTTTTTTGGCGCCTTAGTTAGACCCAGTTCTAGAGAGTTATTCTTTCATGTATCTCATTTTTCTATCCTTCCATATTCTTTTCGTGTGAAAAAGCTAATTGACTCCATTTGCTTATGCAGATTCTATGTTGCTGAGGTCCTCCTTGCCCTTGAATACTTGCATATGCTCGGTATAGTCTATAGAGATTTAAAACCAGAAAACATTATGGTCCGAGAAAATGGTCATATCATGCTTACAGATTTCGACCTTTCACTTAGATGTTCTGTAAACCCAATGCTTCTGAAAACATCTTCCGCAGCCATGGAGCCACCACGGATGTCAGGTCCATGTGCAGGATCCAACTGCATTGATCCCTTGTGCATGCAGCCCTCTTGTCAAGTCTCATGCTTCAGCCCTAGGCTTTTAACTACTTCTGCAAAAGCAAGGAGGGCAAAAGCGGCTGTTGCTGCTAAAATGCGCTCATTGCCACTGCTTGTTGCTGAACCAACAGATGCACGATCTAATTCCTTTGTCGGTACTCATGAGTATCTTGCTCCTGAAATCATCAAAGGCGAGGGACATGGGAGTGCTGTTGATTGGTGGACATTTGGTGTACTTCTATATGAACTTCTGTATGGGAAGACACCTTTTAAAGGCATAGGAAATGATGAAACATTAGCAAATGTGGTACTGCAGAACCTTAAGTTTCCTGATACACCACTTGTGAGTTTTCAAGCAAGAGATCTTATTAGAAGCTTGTTGGTGAAAGAACCTGAAAATAGGTTAGGATCACAGAGAGGAACTGCTGAGATTAAGAAGCATTCCTTCTTTGAAGGACTGAACTGGGCACTGATACGTTGTGCAGTTCCACCTCAATTACCCGAGCCTTCATATATATTTTCTCCGCAAGTGCAGTCTGAGAAGGGGACCAAGTACCTGGAGTATGGAACTACAGGCGAGCCCCTGGAATTTGAGTTATTTTAGTGAAAGAATCATAAAACTATCGTGATACCACTCTCCCTTTGTGTAACTAGTATCCAGTCAGGGGATCTACAGTGTAAATTTTAGCGAAGATATGAAAAGAGATAATAGTGTAATTTTTGGCGGTTAAAGTTGTTTTTTTTTTGTTCACGGCTCATTCCCCCCGGACTATTTCCTAAAGACTAGGTTTAGAGTCCAGTGTTTGTTTACTCCATCTCTTGGATATAAATTGTTTCTGCAGGGACAAAGCAGCAGCAGCACTTCCAAGAGAAAAACAAATAATCAGCAAGATCCAGTTGTAAATATTCTCGTGTAAAGATTTTGAAAAATGGTTTAAGAGAAGAGAAACGGATTTTGAACGCTAGTATGCTGAAACTTTCCACGTCTCCAACCATTCCCAAATAGTAATCAAATGTGTCAACAAAATGAGGATGCGACTCCCTCTTGTTGATGCGGGGAGGGACTCTCCAGTCACTCCAGTGAGGTAGCGCTACATAATTTTGTTGGATATAACAATACGAGAGCTTCACTATAATTTTATGTATCTATTTATTTGAGCGTAATTTATTAATAGTCATTCTATTTAAAATAGCCCATATCAAGTTTCAAACACATAACATGTGTGGTATCTCTAGGCCAGCACGCCAACCAGGAAAAACCTCATCTCGTGAACCAAAATGGATGAGGCAACCAAACATCCCAGAAGCGTGTGTTGCATAGGAGACATCCATGGATACATCAACAAGCTTCAAAGCCTCTGGTCCAATCTCCAAGCCCACATCCCCCCATCTCACTTTGAATCAGCCCTCATCATCTTCTTAGGTGATTACTGTGATCGTGGTTCCAACACTCCCCAAGTCCTCGATTTTCTCATTTCTTTACCCTCAACTTACCCCAACCAAACCCATGTTTTTCTCTGTGGCAATCATGACTTGGCATTTGCAGCTTTTCTTGGGGTTGCTCCGGCGCCGTGTGATGGTTCTGAGTTTAGAGAGACGTGGAGTGAGTACGAGATGAATGAGGAGAGAGAAGGGTGGTATAAAGGGGAAGAGTATGAGAGGATGCATGTGCAAGGTAGGAGATGGGCTGGGAAGATGAGTGGGTTTAATCATGTTAAGAAGACTGAGTATAAAGGTTCTATTTATGATGCTGGTCCTACTTTTGAATCTTATGGAGTTCCTCATGGATCATTTGGTATGATTTTGTTAATACCCTTCTTGTTTTTGTTTTGGATTTTGTGTTCTCTTTGGTTTTCCTGATTGTTTATTGTTTGTAAATGTAATATATGATATAATTAAGGCTCATTTCGAGAGCTGATTATGCCTCCTCTTCACACGTTTTGGGAGAGACAAATGCTTAACAATTTGAATCAATAGTCCTAACTCCTAGGTATCCAAAAAAAATTCAATTTTTATTCTTGGCTTGAAAGGTTTTGATTCGTGGGCACGTATGTATGCGTGGTGTCTTGTTATTATTAGGAAAGTTACCAAGTATTCATGTGATTCATCAACAATTGGAGAAAATTTTTGGGGTACCTAGCATTTTCCCAATTTGAATTTTTGTTTTCATCATTTGATATGGTAGATATAAGTTCTACATTCAAGAGGGTCTATGAGCAGGATACGTCGGGCATTTTAAGTTTGTTTTGGGTTATAGTTAGCTATTCCTAAGTGTAGGGGTAGAGTTAAGGTCTATGTATATTTTAACAAGACTAGCGGGATATATTGGATATGTTAAATTTTGGTTAGGTTCTTCTGGTTAAGTGGTTGGTCATATTACACTGTCAGTTTTGCTTATTGGCATCTGATGAAACCTTGTCAAACCAAACATACTCAATCCATCTCGCTTGTTCAGTTGAATCTC
Source organism: Apium graveolens (assembly GCF_009905375.1). Classification (NCBI taxonomy): domain Eukaryota; kingdom Viridiplantae; phylum Streptophyta; class Magnoliopsida; order Apiales; family Apiaceae; genus Apium; species Apium graveolens. The sequence continues at coordinate 59,634,835 of NC_133652.1, forward strand.
CCCTGACCAGTGGAGAAGGTTAAGTTATTGGGAGAATATCTTAGTAAGAGAGTGTAGGGTAAATGATTTAACAATGCCAGACAATACTGGTGAGGGTAAGTTGTGCAGACCTTACCTAGGAGTAGAGTGGCCGGTTCCATAAAGACCCTTGGCTTAATCAATCCACTTTTTGGCATTTGATTAGCATGCTAATATCTTTGTGCTTATGCATCATAAAGAGACGGGATTAATTTTGTTGTGTTGCCATATTTAAATGATTGTCATTTTTGTTCTTTTTTGCCTTGGCGTACTAATACATGTAAGCTCATAGATTTACTTTCATTAAACAAATGTATTTACGTTTATAAAGTTTGTTGTTTTTCATCTTTAGTACTATATCTATGGTTCGTCATGAGTTTATATGTAATACCTATATACAATTTAGGCATTTAGTTGTATTGAACCGTGTTTAAATGTAGAATAGTTGTGTACAGATCTGATCAAGGCAGTTCCTGCTGAACATAAGAAGTTTTTAGCTGATATGGTTTGGGTCCACGAAGAGGTTAGCTATTAATGCTTTGTATTTTGTTAAATTATTAGCTAACATGATTCTAATATGGTTCTCTGGTTTGCCCAAACTGTGGAAAGTACAGATTGCTCTGCACTTGATCAATAGTTTAGTTACGACGTTTTGTTCATCATTTAGTGAAAATAGCAAAATTGGTATGATATGGATTATGGCCTCTTTTTCCTTCTCTTTTATTCCCTAGGACAATGTCTGCATAGAGACTGAAGAAGGGATCAAACAGTGCAAATTAATAGCTGTGCATGCTGGATTGGAAAAGAATAGAGGGGTAGAAGAACAACTAAAATACTTGAAAGCCAGGGACACCAGGATTCCTAAGGTGGAGGCGCTCAGTGGTAGAAAAAATGTATGGGAAATGCCAAAGGTAAATGCTTGCCCCTTCCTAGTTTTCTTCCCTTTCCAAATTTTAGAAGTACATTTTTCATCCGGCTCTGTTTGATAATTTAGGAACACATTGTTAGTTTTTGGCGACAACCGACACTGGATACCTAGCAATTAGCATCCATTATAATTTTATTATGCTTAGTATGCCAGCAAACATAAAGATTTTAGTCTTTAGCTGATGTTAGAGACCTAAACCAAAACCAACTTTTCTTGTATGTCATTTTCAAAAAAGTCTTCCGCCTAGAAGTAGAGGGCCTGTGTTGTAATCCTCTTTGTTGTCATTTGTCAAATTGTACAAATTCTGGTTGTATATATTGCACTGTGCACACTTGCCTGAATTCTGTGCTTTGTTAAACAGACAACTGAAATGGTCTTACAGAACTGAATAATATATAAAGTGAAGACATATATCAAAATGTCAAATCTTTGATGTTTGACAGGATCTGGATAGTTGTTCAACTATCTTAGTAAGTGGTCACCATGGAAAACTTCACACTGAAGGTCTTAGACTGATTATTGACGAGGGTGGCGGACTAGAGCATAATCCAGTGGCAGCAGTTGTGCTTCCTTCAATGAAAATTGTCCGCGATACTGATCGACCGAGCAAATAGTTCACTAACCTCACAATGTTATAGATCATTATCATAATTCCTCCTACGACTGTGGTAGAAGCAGAGATACGTTCCCTCCCATCTAATGTAGATATTAAGCAATTATATTTTATTGTTTTAGCAGGCAATAATTTAATGAGGTGCTATCTAGTCTTGTGAGATCTAGCTCAGCTTCCAAATGTTTTCAGTGAATGTTGTTAATCTATGTATTGGCAGTATATTATATGGAATTACCATACAATTGCAATGTTTCAGTGCTTTTATTGCATCTTCTTCTGTACACGGGAAAATAATAACGAATCTTTGGTGACCATAGGGACTTAGAATATGTGTATGTGATAGTCCCTGTCTTGTACATACAAATTTGCACGACATAGGGAAAGCAGATGTGAGATAACATGTGAATTATTTTTAAGTCATGCCATATTATATAATATTCTAAGAGTCCCTGTGCGAACTTGTACACACAGATGTGCAAGACATACTCGAAGCAGATGACAAGGGAATGTTTCTAAAGCATGCCTAATAGAATAATTTTGGTACTTGCATTTGCACCTTTTCTATGGGGAGTCTTGTACTTGTAGAATCTATTTCAAATATTTGTTTTTTATATATATGGGGAAGCTATTGTAGTGTTCTTGGTGGCTTGGTTATAGATATAGACTTATTATGTTTCTAATTTAGTGGAACAAAGAGCTGTTGAAAGAGTAGGAATTATATCAAAGCAGAAATTGCATTTTGACTAAATGACTTAGAATGGAGTAGGCTAAAATGAAAGCACCATGTTTGTAATTTACGTTTGGGTAGTGTTGGAGTGAAAATGATTCCGTGTGGATTTATGTATAAAGTTAGTTGAAATAGCAGTGGTACCATTAACTTAAGAAAGTAACTGCCGTGCCTCAATCAACCGTTTATCATCCACGTGCGTTCTTGTCCCCTTCTTAACACTAGTTCAAGTTGCAGAAGGTTGCAATTTTGGCTCACCCTATTAGATATGTAAAATCCTCTCCTCCTAGGCTCCTATGTTGGATAACTATTGGGGACCAGACCCCGGAGCCCGGACACATTCTTTTACATAGTTCAGGGACGGCTGCAATAGGACAATAACGGCCTGGAGTCATTTTCAATGAAATTTAGGACATAGTATTTGTATTTGTTGATTGCTATTTGCTATTTGACAACTATACATTGCTGCACTGTCCTTGCACAAATGTTTGCGTTCCTGTCATGCGTCCAGTTTTTTTAGGATTACCAAGCTGACTTGATATCGTTGTGTACAATTGTTAGGTGCTTTTGGGACTATCTCAATTATCAACCGTCAATTGGTAGACTGATAATTTCTCGTACACTCACTAACTGATACCATCGTACTCGTTGCACTACTAATACAGCATAATCCAGCATTATTTGTCTTGGTTGGATCACACCAATAAAGCTTACTCTCAAGTTCGACAACTGGACCTGGTAAAAGAAGCAGGGAAAAGGTAATGTCCGGTGCTCTTAGCATATTTTTTCTCTCAGTTTAACTTCACCTCCCCCTCCCCCAAACCTTGAGAAGGCAGTCTGCTAAGTTTAACCAACTTGAATAGCTGTATAGAATCCAAGTTCTTATAGTATAATCAGGCAGTTTTAGTCAGTGCAATTCAAGTTTAATGTGGTATAAAGTTGATGATTCAAATGATATCGATGGCAAACATCATGTAGTTTGCCTACTCCTGTAAGAGCATCATTTGGGTGTCAAAAGGAGTGCCAAAACTTTTGTATTATATACAATGCTGCCCAAAGGGTACATACCTATTATATTATATCTAGTTTTATTTGGTTGGGGACCTTCTAGTCACGCTGTATGTACCGTAACTATTGGACTTAAAGAGCTAACAAATGGTTGGTACAGTGGTTAAGCTCTTGTGTCTTCTTGTGTAAGGGTATAAATTCGACTTATGGTGTGCGTGTGTAATTAATTAAAAGAAATTATTGAACTTGGAGGGCGTCAAATATGATATGAATAAAATAGAACATAAAAAGTAATTATTTATGATATGGTGGATATGTTCGACACTGGTCAATGGTGCATTTTGAAGGTTTTTTTTACCACAAAAGTTGCTTGCAATGTTCAGTCTGTTCTGCTATTCTTTGGTTACTTATATCTGAATTGCTATTAATAAGAAAAATTATGGATTTATTAAAAAATATAATGCTAGGAATTCCTAGTGCTGGTTGCAGATAAAAAATATTGAGCCACGTATATATGACAGTAATATATATTTTGGTTATGTCACTGATTGAAAGTATGCAAAGTATGAGTAGCTGTCGACTGAAAAGGAAAGAAATGATGTTCTTCCTTTAATAAGGCAAAGGTTGGCAGTTGGTTCATCTAACTTTTATGCTTTTGTGATGTATTTTGCATTTTTAGATGCTTAAATTATATGTATGTTAAACAAACTCTTATATCATTCTTTAAAAATTCATCACCTTACATTATGATAACTCATATACCTAATCATATTTTTTTTAATAAATAAATAATAATCTAGTTAAGTGATAAATACTTGTGGGGTTTAAGAAAGAAAGCTAAGCTGGCCAATATAACTTTAAACATCAAGGGCAGGTCTGTTTGTTCTTAAGCACCACCAATACAGTAGAGAAAGTGTGTACACACACACTTGATCATTCCAAAGCAAAAGCAAAAGAAGAGATATATAGATAATATAATAGAAGATAAAAGAGAGGAGCTCAAGCAAAATAGAAAAGAGTAGGGGTTTGTTTAGTCTCTAAGAAAAATACATAAAAATGATGCAAACACAGCAGCAAGTTCCAGGTCCAGTTTCTGGAAGTTTTAGTTTCAATGGAAATCTCACGAAAGAAGAAGAAGAAGAAGAAGAGATGTCAAATTCTGCGCTTTCGACGTTTAAGGCCAAAGAAGCAGAGATTGAAAAGAAGAAATTTGAGGTTAGAGAAAGAGTTCAGGCTCAGCTTGGTCGCATTCAGGAAGAAACTAAACGTTTGGCTGATATTCGCAAGGTAATTTCAACTCCTTAGCTCTTGAGTTTCCTTGTAAGATTTGTTACTCCTGTTATAGTGTTATGGTACTATTGGAGTTACTTACTCACTCAAGTCACCGCAAACTAGTTGGAAAAATAGATATTATCAGGTTCTAGTAATGTTCGAAATGGTTATTGTTGCTATAAGGAGAACTCTATGTTTGTGTTTTTCACAAAAGTTTCAAATTTGGATAATCAGGAACTTGAAGGATTAGCAGATCCGTTGAAGAAGGAAGTTAATATCGTTCGTAAGAAGATTGATTCAGTTAATAAACAGTTGAAACCGTTGGGACACTCCTGCCAGAAGAAGGTTCAATATCTTACCCGACAACTTTATTGGTCGATTTTTTTTAATAACTTGTAGATTCTTTATGTACTTGTATTTAAGTATCTGCATTTGTAATAACTATAAAAGATTCATAGCCTTGATCAATAAAATCATTTATAAAGCTTCTGAAAACCATTTGGATGTGAATAACAGGAAAAGGAGTATAAAGATGCACTTGAAGCTTTTAATGAGAAGAACAAGGAGAAAGTACAACTAATTACTAGATTGATGGAGGTTAGTGGTCCAATTTGTCAACTAATCATGTACAAAATCCTTAATACTAAAATGATTTCAATTATGGTTTCTTTAACGGAATTTATTAAGTTGAAACAGCTGGTAAGCGAAAGCGAGAAATCAAGGATGAAGAAGCTGGAGGAGTTGAGCAAGAGCCTTGAGCTGAATTGAGGTGCTGAATTAACTGTATATTTGATCACTTATGTTAGGGAATTATGAATGTATTTATTATTAATTAAGAATACTGCTTCGAGTTCTAGTTAGATGTAGTAGCATATGGGTGATCTGGGTTTTTTTTTATTTTTACACCTTTGTTAAGTTAACAGGTCATAACTTTGGATTCTTTGTTAAAGTTGACAGTGTATACAGCAGGGAATGCTTTTGTGTTAAAGTTATGGTTCAGATTCTTTTATTTAGTTGTATTGTTTTAATTTCAGGATTCCTGTAATGTTCCAATTTTCTTCTTCTTTTTTTTTTGTTGAATTTATTGATTAGAGAATACGGGTATTCAATAGATTAACGAATATAGATTTTTGTGTTGGCGCAAATTTATACCATTCATATCATTAACTTTTGTTATCGATAAATCGAAGTATAAAATATCAACCAAATTATAATTTAAACAACTGTTACACTTGTTATCAATAAGTCGGAATACAAAATACACATGATTGCAATTTGATGAAATGTTTTCTGTTAGCGATATAAACTGGATTGCAATTTGATGAAGTGTTTGAGAATATGAGTGAATGTCAAGTTAGAATTTAGGTGAGAGTATTTATAACAACTTATGCATGGAAGAAAAATTGTGTATAGATAAGAAAATGTGGGACTAGAATTAAATATCTGTTCTGCCCCGAGAAGCTTGGAAATTGGAAAGTAAGACAAAGGCAGCTATTCAGATCTATCAACCAAAGTCGACCTATTGACCTCGGGCAAATGAGATATGAAGAGCTTAATCACTGCAACAACTTTGGGTTAGCAATTTACTCGTATTTGGTTATGTTATATAAGTTGTTTAAATTACTTGGGTCATTATTATGCTTAAATTGTTTTAATATAAAGATTCTTGAATATAATCCGTCACAACTCACAAGTAACAAGTGTAAGTTGTTATTTGACATGAATATTTGAGAACAAATGAAAACATGAAGAAAAAGGGTACCAATTCTGCGCTCAAAAGCTTTAACTCTCGCATGCGGCAGACAAGTTTGAGCTTGATTTGGGTGGGTAATGGCAAACAAACCTCAACCTCTGATTCATCATTCCATCATTTCTGGATCTAGTCGCGATAAATGATTTTAAATTAAGACTTTCTGGACAAATACTTGGTTATCACTTATGTAGGACAATTTGTTTTATTTCTCAAGATTAATAAATTTTGAGGGTACTTGATATTTGAACTTTTAGGAAATTAAATACTAACATTTGAGTCGTATTCGAATTAATAAGATGGCAACGTAATTATGTTCAATTTTATTTCTGAAAAAACTGTGTTAATAACTTAATATTCAAGTTGGATTCTCGATTATGTGTAGTAAGATTCCAGAAATATTAAAATAATTTATTTGTTCGATCAATCTCCTTTTCTTTAACGAGTACAATAGAAATTAACCGGTCTAGCAAAAACTAGCCACATAAATCTATTAAAACATGACCAATAACGACTAATTAGGCCTAGAAAATTGTAATAGAGGTAACCGTGTCTCACTTGTGCACTGCCACACAAATGCCCCGAATCAGCTTTCTGAATGAACACCAGTAGAGTGAATACCCGCGACGCGATATATTTACTTTTCTGCAGAAATAATTTTTAAAATTAATCTATTTTTTAATGTTTTAACGAGTAAGTACTTCTGGACAAGAAAAGGAAACACATCTGAATAAAATCTTATATTGACTAAAAAGTGTATTAGTTAAAGTTGATGTTTCTCGTGTAATTAGCATGAAACTAATTCTCTGTAAATTCCCTGAAAGATAGAACAAATATACAGGTCCAAAGAGCCGATTAAAATACGGAATTTAAGAAATTTGAATATAAAAAATAGAAAAATGATGGATAAAATGATTTGTCTTATTGCTGGAAAGAAGATGTAATTGTTTTGTTTCCTACGAGAAGGAGGTATGTGAATTAGAATACATTAGGTTGCGTGTTTCATATTATTTTTAGGTGTTTATTTGAGTATTGTTTAGTGGTGCTCACTGCTCAAGAGAGACTATTACACATAACGCCATGAAAAACATCGGATAGGGACAAAACATAAAGAAAGATACTCGCTTCCCTTGCTTTGATGATATGTTTAAGTGTAAATTATCTACTTGGATCCTTTAAATAGCTACTCGATTGGCCGATAGGAATCGATTAATAGTAATTATAGAAAAATGTGAGAATCCTGTAAATGTACTACATATCAGGGTGCAGTGCGGTGCATATAATTTTTGTAATTTGATTCTCATCCCTAATATGTATTCAATAACTAATTTTTGAACCTTGGCTAAACTATTGAGTAACAGCCTTTTTACAAGTTATCCAAAATGATTGATGTTCAAATCATTCTGTGCAGGATGGCAATCAGGTCGAGTATTGCAGAATCCGATTCATCAGATTTCGGATCGGATTCGGTTATACCCGAAATCCGAATTTTTTTTGAATTATATATTCGTATCCGAACCCGAAATCTGAAAATTTGTATAATTATTGATATTTTAAGTATTTGGGATCGAACACGCGACTTGTAGAAAAAGAGTTTTAGCATGTCATCTTCAATCACTCCACCACATTATTAATTGTGTTATTATAGATATAACTAATATTTAAAAAATCAATTTAATTGATACCCGGTTTTTTAGATTTATTACTTATAGATGTTTTGTTAACCTTATAAAACTTATCACCCGTTTAAATGATTGAATAATTATAATTCATTAAATTTTATAATTAGTTAATATTTAACATAAATATAAAAATATATGTTCAAAAAATTATATAATAATATGTATAATGTATATTATAATATAGATATATTATATAATATTATAATGTGTAATATATAAAATTCTAATATTATATAATATTATAATGTGTAATATATAAAATTCTAATATTATATATATATATATATTATATATATAATAATTGGGCTTTTCTCATAAATATTTGCAACTGCTACTAATCATATATTATACGGAGGTTGCATTTGCAACCATATCTGCAACTGCTACTAATCATATATGCAACCACAAATGTAAATTTGAAAATATCTGTTAAAAATTATATTTAGTTGCAAAATAAGTTGTCAAGGTGATTGAAAATGGAGAAAAATAAATGCCCATGCGGGGCCAATACTAATACCACAAAAGCAACCATAAAATCAACTAAAAATAACCCCAAAATCAAGTATAGACAATCAAACCCGACAGGTACTTGAACCGGTTTTTTCAACCGGTTAGTTCTCAGGTCAACTTCCGAAACTCCTTGGGGTAAAACAGCTGAAATGGATCTCAAACTCCTCGGTGAATTATAATCTTCGTGAACAGATCTCGGGATTAAAAACTGTTCAATTCTGTGAATTAACCCGTCCGGTCGGGTTATAACGAATTTCTTATTGGAGGTGCTACCGGTAGTCAAAGTAAAAGAACTGATTGTTGTTGTTGTTACACAAAGTCTTGTATTTAGCAAGCCAATGATAAGAGTGAATGCGAGAAGGCACAATATGAAACAGGAGCAAATTTTGAAAAGATTTAAGATTACGAGGTTCGAGGAGGAATTGTTTGAACTCGGAATGGAGATTGTGGTTAAGAGCCTGATTGTTGGGATCTAGTTGAGAGAAATGAATTTAAATTAACATTTCTCTCAGATTTTCAGGACAAATAGTTGGTTATGACTTATGTTGGACTTAATTTGTTTTATTTTTCAAGATTAATAAATTTTGAGGGTGCTGGATATATGAACTTTTAAGAAATTAAATACTAACATTTGAGTCGTATTCGAATTAATAAGATGGCAACGTAATTATGTTCAATTTTATTACTTATAGATGTTTTGTTAACTTTATAAAGTTTATCACCCGTTTAAATGATTAAATAATTATATTTCATTAAATTTATAATTAATTAATATTTAACATAAATATAAAAATATATGTTCAAAAAATTATATAATAATATATATAATGTATATTATAATATAGATATATTATATAATATTATAATGTGTAATATATATTGCAAATATATATTAAGCCATAGAATCCTATGTAATCCAAGGGTGCTGAAATTGTAACAAACACATGCAAAATAGGACCCATCGTCCTACAAAACTCCGGCCGTCAGCTGTCTGACGGCACGGACATGATCACAATTCACAAATGCCTGGTCATTGTACATACGTTTGCAATACTGATGTCTATTTTTTCAAATTAAAGTAAAACTGTACGAGTGCTCACTTGGTATGCCTTGTTGCCTTCTCAATTTCTGGTTTACGTACGTTGGAGCTCTCTTCTGCAGTTTCTCTAGAACATTAGTAAAACAAAATAACTAAAAACCATTAGACATTGACACAGAGTTGTACTGACACTTGAGAAACTTAGTCTTAGCGATTACTAGTATCATCTTAAATTTTTAGAAGAATTGATAATTTAATAGTGTATCCGATATTAGGACCTCCTAATGATCATAGACTTGATAAACCGAAAGAACAAAGTAATTATTTCTTCTAATTAATTCGTATAGAGAGACTAAAGAAGACAGTGTTCTGTTCGAAGCTCAAGATTGTGTAACATTTCAAATTTGCTTATATTTGTAGGAAATGGTAACTTAAAAACCAGCAGCATATGTGTCATGTAAGTCTTCACCGATGAGCATAGCCGCATAGGTGATGCAGTAAATCCTGTTTTCTCTAGTAGCGCTCATCCCTTCTGTATGTTTCACATGTTAACAATTTAGCATGTTGCACTCTCAACAAATAAAAGTCCACATATCACGATCAACAAAAGTGCAATTCAAAATCCAACATCCTAATCTTAACCGTCTAAATTAATCTTTACGAACAGGTGTTAATAATCAAATAATCTACATGATTGCAATACATTAGTCTACGCGATCAACTACCATCATACTGATTTTAAAAAAAATGGTATATGCATGCACCTTTACAGATCCAAAGTAGATTGTTGCACACCCTAAGTTGATTATTTGACCGAAATATCAATGCTTCTTTGTTTTATTTTCCGTTTGAACCCTTTATCATGTAATTGTGACACAATAGTAGGCAGCCACAATAATGGTAGTAGGTAACAGCAATAATTGTGCAGGTGAAATATGCAGTGGGAAACATTGGATGAAGCACTTGTAAAAATGGGATGGTATGATGAATTGATGAGGTTATATCAATAATGAGGAGGATACAGAGCACATTTGTCCAACAAATGTAACTAATTGCAGAGGCATCTGTGATCTGTGGTGTGGTGCAGGTGCAGTTGCAGTTGCAGTTGCATGCACTATGTGTAGTTATGTACTGATTACTAGTAGTTGCAGTAGATGCAGTATTCATACATGTATCCCTCTACTCATAACAAAAGATAAGTTTAGGCTACTCTATCAAAATTACACAACCCAAAGCAAGCTTCTCCTGTCATGCTGTATCACTCTCCCTGCAACTGTTTTTCAATTGCATAGGCTATGAAAGTATGTCCATCTATAACATGAATTCATTTGTAAAATGGATATTTTTTTTTTGCTAGTTAATTACACACGGGCCAGTGGTCAAACTCATGACCTCCCGCAAGAGATACAAGAGCTCAACCACTGTATCAACACTTCGTTGGTTTGTAAAATGAATATATACAACTTCACATTTAACATTTTAACGTGATAACAGTTTTTCTGTAATTGTAAAATTTTAGAAAGCAAAAATATGCAAAATATGTTCGCGTGTTGAAATTACTTTTCATAGAACGTAACCTTACAACCATAAATTTGTTAAAAGTCTAATCACGCTCTTATCTTTTTCCCTAGTGATCAGAACAAGACCTCGAATAAAAAACAAGTCCAGGAAATGTAGAGTCATAAATTTAATAATTTAAATTAAAATATAGCTAGATTTACTGTGAAAACTATAATAGGCACTGCTACCGCTAGTAAGAGACAAAATCGAGGAACAATAAATAAAACTTGTGACCTAGTGTCTTGTTATAGTTGCAGTTAGGCTCTCCCTTTCTCTCACACAAACACATTTTATGTACTTAACTTTCCAGAATCAGGCCTCCAGAAACTTTTCAACTGTCCACTCCCACATTAAGCTCATGTTTCAAAACTTTGCATTTCAAATTTAAGCTCAGAGCATACCTTTGTTCTTACAGCTACACAAGAAAAATAAACAAACAGTGTATATGGCTCATCAGAATCTTTTACGAGACCTATTAAGAGAAGATCAAGAACCATTTCAAGTTGATAACTACATTGCTCAAGAGCATTGTTCTAAACTATGCAAACCACTATTTTATCAAACATCATCCTTAAACCTTACCCTCTGCACAAAATCATGTTTTAAGCCATCCCTCTTCCATTCTCCGCGTAAAACTCCATTTAGATCAGCTGCTCTTTTCCAAAACATCCCATCTAAAACTGCAGCTGTACTGCTAGAAGCTGCTACGAAGATTCAGAAACACTCATCCATTCCCAAAACCCCCGTCGTAAATATTGGATTTTGTTCTTTTGTGAAAAGACTACGGGATAAAAACATTTCCAGAAAATGCAGCCATAAATTGGAAGTAAATAGTGAAGATGCTAGGCTTAGCAGCGCGGGATGGTCTGAGAGTAATGAAGGCAAATCACTGGATTTGGAGAGCTCTTCTACTACTTCAACATATGATTACACTCGAGGTGCTGATATTCATTCTCGTGAACCTGAATGTAGTTCAAGCCAACCTTTTTGTTTCTCACTTCAGAGGTGCTCACATGCTGATCACACACCTGAATTCTTATCTCCGGTTGCCTCTCCGATTTCCCACCATAAACAGGTTTGTTTAGTTAATTACGAGTCATGTTCCACTACAAATGTATGCGCCCTTAAATTACTGATTACATTAAAACAAATTATTGAATGTTATTATCATAAATCATCGTCGTATTAGTGGAAACTAACATTGGTCACATTAGTACTGGTGTGCAATTTAAACACGAAAACTGTTTGCGTTCTAACAAAATTATTATTACAAAATGTTACTTGGAATCCGATTTAGTCCAAGTGAGTTAACGTGGTAGTTGTGAGGTGAATTAAGTGTCATTTTGGATCGGTGTTGAGAGTATCTCTATCACTCTATGTGAGTGTCCCTGTGTCAGATTAAAATGACTGTGTTGCCCAACAAATTAGATGAATCCAAAAAAAATTAGTAGGTAGATTTTGTCATTTGCTGGTTTCGATAGGAGGACCTCTCTGTTTGTTTTGTAGCTGTACCTTTTTCTGTTTTTCTATCACGTTCACGCCTCTGCTCCCAAAATCTTTTCCTCAACAGCAATGTCTGATAAAATTAGTAGAGTAATTATTTTCATAAAATGCCAAAATTTTGTTTGTGTCTTCCATTTGGACCCCCTCAAAGTAAATTTGAATACATTGGTTTAGGTGACTGGGTGAGAATTGAGATTAACAATTTTGGTATGTATTTGAAATAATGTTTCTGAATCAAGCTTCTAATATTGACAGACTAAATTTGCATTCTTGTTAATGGTAAATTTGCCAGTTTTTAGTGTTTTTTTTATCGATATTATTTGTATTCAATAGCGCAATAACTCTGAAGATGGACGTTTAAAGAAAATTCAGGTAGAGAAGGAAGAGGAAGAAGAAAAAGATCAATGTAGTCCGGTATCTGTATTAGCTCCACCATTTCAAGATGACCATGAACAACACAGAGGAGATTCGGAATATAAAGAAAATAACGATTTTGATGTTGAGTGCAGCTACGCAAATGTGCAAAGTATGTGATCAAAATTTGAATATCGAAACATTATGTTTTCATGTTAACAAATTTTGTGTCGTTTACAGACATTTAATTTTGTCGTATGCAATCTTCTAGACCTAAATAAATCACAAAAACTTTATTATAAAATCTGAAATGATTCGTGGTAGCCATTGGATTGACTTCAAGAATATCATTATACACCAAGGAAGTTGCGCATGTCTTTAGTGGCCTTTTGTTGATCATTGGAACACTAGTATGCTAGCCTACACTTTATGGCCATGTTTGTGAAAATTACAATGTTACTTTATGGCCTTATTGTTCCTTAACCTTTTTTTTAATAATTGAACTCAGACATATGTACGTCGAACCATTGACCTCTCTTACAAAAACTAAGATAACCCGTTGTTGGCTCCTAAACTTTTTGCCTTGGTGTTCAGATTAAAATTTGACGACATTGAGATTATCAAACTCGAAGCCAAAACCTCCACTATTATGGGAGTTCTCCTACTACCTAACTCTCGCAAAACCTTACAGTGTTAGGAGAAGTCGTCTTTAATTGTATTGACATATCTTATACATTGCCTTTCTTTCAGATAATAATTGCTGACTAAAGTTTTGTTGAACTTTCGATAGGAGCGCGACTAGAGCTTTTGAACAAGCTCCGTAGGTTTGGGAGACCGGGAGAGTTGGATCCAGTGGAGCTGGAAAAAAGAATGTTGGAAGATCACGAAGATGAAGAGGAAAAAGTGATAGTTAAAGATGAAGATTGCAATTACGTCAACTATCCAGAACCGTTGTATAAGGAAGAAAATCTTGATAAGGTTGTTAGAGAAGTGTTGAGCAGATCAAATGAGTATGATCAAAACAAGATATCCTTAGACGTTAGGCGACTGCTCTTGGAACTTATTGCTGAAGAGAGAAAGAGTGGACCGGACTGCAGTAGTGAAGTGATAGTAAGTAGGGTGTGCAAGAGGTTAAATGCATGGAAAGAAGTGCAATCAAACACCATTGATATGATGGTCGAGTTGGACTTTAGAGAAGATGCAGATGATTGGACGCTGTACAAGGAGGAGGTAAAAGATAAGGCTGGGGAACTTGAGTTGGCCATCTTCGGGTTACTGCTTGAGGAATTAGTTTTGCAGTAGGAATTTAATTAGTACTTAGCAAGCAACCTTCAGGAAGTTTCTGTTCTAACTTCTAATGCAAATAATTTTGTTTGGTTAATTTATTGGATGACCCTAGTCTAGCTGAACTTTAGTCTCGACTCTTGAGAGGTTGGTTGATTAGTGCAATGACCTCAATTGTATCTCTTGTGAATAAATCTGGTAGCGGGCAGAACGTAGCTTATGCATATGTATGTATTACAGAGAAGGGGAGGGTGGCCTATGTGGGTGTTTATCAGCAGCATAATTACATATCCCTCAAACATATCCTATGTTCTGCGCGATAAGACCTAGACACTTTTAATGTATGGTACATGAATTAAACATTCTGCACTGCTAGATTCTCTAATGAATACTGAAATATGTGAAGCAATCTCTCATTTGTTAAAAATATATAACAAGAATCTCTTTTTCCAAAATATATAAGTCTAGCTTCCTTGTTTCTTATTGTCAACAATGAAACCACATAAAGATTAGCTCTACTAAGCACCGTATACATCAATTTTTAAACCAAAACAAACATAACACATGTATTCGGTATTCCAATGGGTGACCTGAGGGAAGATAAGATGTGCGCATAACTTACCTCTACTACAGTAATATATATACCCAGCAAATCAAACCTACCTTCTAGCGAAGTAGAGTAGCCTATGCTACAAGTCTACAACCCAACTATATAACCCCAACTAATTGGTCACAGACAAGAGTAAGGACTAAGGAGATGACGAATCGAGTCTGTAAAGACTCTGGGTCCTGTGAAAATGCAATTGCAGTAACAAAATACATGCAAGGGAACAAGTAACCGTGGATCAGGACTCAGGAGGGGCCTTTTACCAGTACTATTGAAGATCTGTACTGGACTCACTTTATTTTGAATCTATTTTATGTTGATTGGAATGGACAGTGTCACAGAGTATAGTCTCTTTCTTGTACTGGGCCTGGACTCTCCCTCCCGGCCTTATCAGATTCACAGTCACAGGTTTTAAATTCAGCCGAGCACATTTAACATGTTTGAACTAATTTTTTAAAATAAATTAAAATAATACAAGTCCCTCTATATTCATTGGTAATTAGTATATTATTATAGACTAAAGTAGTAGCTGATATAATAGCAACATCAATGCAAGAAGTAGATTAAGAGTAGCAGATTAATCAAGAAGGGTAAAATGTCAGCGTCCCATCTCTTAAAATGGCACTTAAAATTGTCTCCACCCACTTTTCATATGAGATGGACATATCAACAGTGGTAAATCTACCCTTATGGAAACTCCACTTCTTCTGCATTTAAATAGTATTATTTACTTTCTATTATGGTTGTTTTTTTTTTTTTTTTACTTTTACATGATTTTTTGTAAAGTACTTGAACCCTATCTTGTAAAAACCTAAACAAATCTTCACTTTGACACATGCCTAAAACATTATACCGGGGCTAAAAACAATTTTTTTGCTAGTTTTTGAAGGTTAACCGAGAGTTCAGCCTAGATTGCTCCTTCTAGTTCGTCCCACGTTTTCACTACAAGAAAAAAAACGGTTTATTATCAAGCAAATGTCATCGGTAGAAATAACTCAACTATTTCCTACCTATGCAAATTGGGGTGGGCTTGTGCCAAACGATTTGCAAACTGCTAATAGTATTGACGTGATCCACAGTTGCAGCTCCATGCATGTTAACAAGAACTAAACGCTTTGCAGATATGCGTGTGTAAAATCCAATGTGTTTGTTGCTACCGAGACTGCTGTTCCGTTTACTGTTGCATTTACCGGATTCCTTGTAAATTTATCTTCTCATTTAATATTATTACAAGCTAATGGCAAATATAAAAGGTAATTGTCGGCTGAATAGAATTACCATAAAACTATGTGAAAGTAGTTTGGTCAGAGTAGCTTTACAATATGTCGCATAGCTCCAAAAGACAACCGAAAATATGAACATGAAAACATAAACGAGATAAGATAGAAGAATACATACATAGAAGTAGCATATTACATGTCATATACCTGGAATTGTAGCCTTATTTTAAGCTTAAAGATAATATTTTGATGTGCGAGAGTTTTTAGTACAAAATCTTATTCGTCTTGACATTTCAATTTATTACAGTAATAGCATCCGCAGCCTTTCTAGGAAATAAGTAATGTACAGATCAACCAAACGTATATATCTGGTATATCCCACTCGAAGTAAAGCCTACGGATCCCCGTAGGAAGTAGAGCATAACAAGGGTAAAACATACGGTAAATCTGATTTATCCCTACTCGAAAGAGGGGACAATCAAGTTCCGTAACAAACCCCTGCTACGTAAAAAGGAAAATGCTTACTGTTACTAGGTTTAAACATTCATATAAAGCAAATAGAAAAGCAGCACGGACGTAGATTCAATTACCATTGGCGTGTAGGATTAAGGATAGTTCCAGAGATTATCTCCTGAATAATCTGTTTCGAAATCAGAATCAACATTCATTCTTGGAGGGCTAAGAAGCATTCCATGGGCCATATTGACAAGAATATTAGGCATATCGAATATCATATCCTCATCCACAAAGTTGTTGTCGTCTACTCCTGAATTAATGTTATCTGGATTAGCCATAATTGCAGTACTTGCATTAGTCCTGTCAACTCCACCACCAACTTCAAATGTGTCCACAGCCGCCCCAACAGCTGAAGCCGCAATTGCTGCAGCGGCTTGAATGTCACGTGGGGCAGCTGATGCAGGCACAGGTAAGGAAGACGCCGAGTTAGGAAAGTTCAACTCGGCATCCTTACCTTTTAAAGCAAGCGCTGCCACATCATATGCAACCGCAGCCATTTCAGGAGACGAAAATGTGCCTAGCCATATTCGATTAGGTGAGCGTGGCTCACGAATTTCGGATACCCATTTTCCACTCCCACTCTTCCTACGCCTCACACCGCGATAAACAGGGTGTCTCCCTGAGGCAGGAGGCGAGTTGTTGCTAGAATAATGTTCCATTTATAAAAATTTTGATCAGATTCGAGAAGGAAGGAACGGAGAAGTTGGTTGAAGCTTGGCATCGTGAATTCCATTTAAGGGGATGAGATTACTAGGTTTTCCGAGAATTGATTTGTGAGTGGAGAGTGCAGTCCAGTCGTGTAATGAACTGGGTGTTTTAGGGTTTGAGGTGTAAACCAGTTTTTAGTTGGAAGCAGCAGAAGCTACGGGAGGATATGTAAACTAACAGCAATGATATTAGTTTGGATCCCATATTTTTTTAATAATAGTCGCCTGTAAATTCGAAAATGACATGCATACGTAAGATATTTACCTCAACTTAATTAGCAGTCTTATATTATGAAATTTATGACTGCATTTTAAATTTAAATCTAGGCTCTTAAATTTTAATATTAATGTGTAGATAGAAAAATTTAATGAAGACACACTTTTTATTGGAGAACTATATATTTTTTTTAAACCAATTTTTAAAAATGACATATGGGCCTAAATTTAGATTAATTTCGGTCCAAATTTATTCAACAAATTTAGGGCGGTGAGTAGTGTAGGTGTAAATTTATGATGAGTCTGAATCTTTTTATTAATAAAATATTAACCTTTTATGTTTTATATATTTGTTAGTTTGTTGATTTAGTGTTTTTATGTATTTATTGACTAGTTTTATAATAATTTTTAATATTTGTTATTTTTTTAGTTAATTGAATGTAATATTATTTTTTTATCTATTTGTTTAAATTTAATATTTTTTTAATTTAATAAATTTATTAAATTTTATAGTAATATGATATCTTATTCATTTTGGGTCCAATAAAATTAATAGATATGCCAACCTTTTCAATATATAATAGCAGAACATGGATATAAAAATTAGGAATGTTCAAAATATTTGAAACCCGAAATCTGATCCGATTTGATCCAGAAAAAACCCCGAAAAGCCCGATCCGGAAACAAGCTTGACCTGGTTTTGCCCGGCCCGCGAGCCTTAAATGCGCCTCCTTTTTTCTCGAAAATCTGACTGACACGAAATCCGAAAAATACGGATAAAACATGGATTTAACAAAGCCCGGATAAAAGTCCGGGCATTTTGAAAAGCCAGATTAAAAAATCGATTTTTTTATATAAAATTTGAAAATATACAATACTATAAATTTTAAAATATTATATTATAATATTATAAACAATTAAGGTATATATGATTATTTATATATTATATTAAAAAATAATTATTTATTTTGGTGTCTAAACTACTTTATTTGATATAACAAGATATTATTTTCTCTTTTATTTAAACTACTCATAATTCGAGTTATAAAATATTAAAATAATTTTTAATATATAAATAAAAAAACCCGGATAAAGCCCGGTTCGGCTGATCCAGCCCGGACCGCGGGCCTAAAACGAGCATTATATTTCTTAAGAAACTCGGCCCGATTTTTATAAAAGTCCGGACCGATTCGTTTTAAAAAAACGGACTTTTTAAAGCTCAGATAAACCCTGTCCGATGGGCTTTTTGTGCATCTCTAATAAAAATAGAGAGACTTTTTATTCCCAGTAAAATGACGGATTTGCCCCTATATCTTCTATAATTAAAAAAACCGTTGTTAGCAGGAATCGAACAACACTCTACCCATTGTTCTCACACTACGATATCATTATGCTAGCTAATATGTCTTTTATATTTTTAATCAAACACTTATTATGTGTGTGTTGCTAATAAGTAAAATTTCATTTTATATTGTAATTCATAATTCATGAAATAAAATTTTTTGTTATGTTTTTTCTTTCATATATATTGATTTAGTTATCAATATATTTCTAAATAATTAAAGTTGCAAATTAAGATGATAATTTTGATCAATATTTAACGTATAATTTAAGTAATTATAGGAAAAAAATAAATTAATTAAGACATAAAATGTATTCATAAAATAATGTAATATGTTTTTAAGTAACCGTCTATTTAAAATCTACGATATTAAATATAAGAATTAATAAACAATATCAAATAAACATGTTCACACTAATACAAAAAATAAATAAATAAAGTTTATAATGCGTGTTAATTCAATAAAAATAATATTGTTGGAAAGTATATGTAATATAATTTTTAAGAAAAAAATAGAATGTTAAGTTTTAGTTATTTGACCAAATTGACCCCATAAAATTAAATAAATCTACAATTATGAGATAAATGGAGCGATGTTAGATGTACACATTATTCATAAATTTATTCGATTTTTTATTTAGGCCAATATATTTAGGTTTATTTCGAATTTAGCATCAAAATCGATCTACTCGATTTTAAAAAAAAACATAAAAAAATGATCAAGTTGAAGTGTATTTTTCAATTAGCAGATTTAGGAAGTTTGTTTATTGGATCGATGAGAACTTTATATCAATGAAATAAGGTGTTTATAACAATCTTCATCCACGTAGATTAATGTGTTCGAGACCTTTATGATCAAGTCAATAAACAATATATGTAAAAAAGGGCTTAATATTTTGTCCACATTATCGCTCGGCCGGGTAAAGTTACGAAGTTGTACTCAACCATTTTTTTCCCATATTCCACTTTGTTAAAATAAAATACATAATAATATTAAAATTTAAACTATGTGTATGTAATTTTTTAATACAGGCGAATTCTTAAAAAACAAATTTGATATTCTAATTTATATTCCATATAGAATCAAAAGAAAGATGTTAATTTTTTTTTACAATAAAAAGAATCTAGCAATTAAGTAATTTCAAAAATGAACTGACTTTAATAATTTTAGATAACACCCTTCCTAAAAAAAATGTAAGTTGTATATTATTTTATATAAATAAAATCATATATGAATTTAAAAGTTTTTGAATAAAATGCTGAACTTCTTGTAATTATTTAATTTAGTTTGAAACAATTCATGTTATTATAAAAAAAATCATATTTGAAATTATAATATATGACTGAAACTTATATACACACTAAAATATATGATTTAATTCGAGTTATTTTATGTTAAAATGAATTAGAATTATATTGATCACACAAATTATCGGTTTATTTCTTTCGTAATAACATTAAAGCATTAGAAATTTAAGTACTAATATTTATGAATATTTTATCGAATTTAGTAAAGTTTTGCACATGAAACCATGATTAATGAATTTGTATATGAAAAAAAGTTGAAATCATTCCTAAAAAATATGACAATGATTAAAATAATGCTATATTAATCTCTATACTACAAAACAAAACAAAATGTAGTGTGACACTAACCCTACCGCAATGACATATTTTATAATACATATTTCATGTATAAATAGTAGATATGCATATATTGTTAACTAATAAATAATTTAATAATATTATACTGACACTTCAACACGAGAAATTTGTGAATGGGCATCTTTAGTGCAACAAGTTTTCATCACCTTACACACATATAAATGAACTACACAAATTATAATAAAAATAATATATTTGACTTAAAGATCACGTATGTATAATCAAAATATTTATTAAGCCCTAAAGAAGAAGAAGAAGAATTGTAGCACAATAAATCATCACTTTAGAGTCTAAATATTTATTAAATATAAACTATTTACAGTACTATTTTTTATACATTTTAATTAAATAATTAAGGACTATACTTTATTTATTAATCACAGAAAATTAAAATTTGAAAAACTTTATAAGCCGAATTTCGATATATTGCTAGAAAACAGCACGTGCCTAGCACGGTCTATTATGCTAGTTAGTATGAAATATTAAGATAATAATATTTAAATATTTGTAAAAATAAAATATTAATATATGAATTTGGACCAAAATTTAAACCGAACTGTTGAAATAGAGAGTTGTCTCGATGCAAATTTAGGCCAAAATTTAAGTTAAAAATTTTGGCCACTTTTGAAGTTACCTTGTATGGGATGAAATGGAAGTCACATTAGATATCTATAAAACTTAAACAATACCTTATTCAGATAACATCACCTAATTTATTCTTCCTCCCTTTAAAATCATTTAGTCTTTGACAATAATTAATTAATGTAAAATGTTACTTGATATAATAACTAATTAATATAAAATGTTTGATTATTTAGAAAAAAGAGGTTTATTATTAAAGAAAGCAAAGTTTGGTTTTGAAATTATTTTCCTAAAAACGATATTTTATTCTGTGAAAAATTACTTTTTGTATTATTTTATTATTTTTATAAAAGTACAAAATTCTTTTTATACATTAAATTTAATATAATTCTTTTTTTTAAAGAATCTTATTTCTTTTATTTGGCAAAAAAGCATTATTTTTACATAAATAAATAATTTCATGTATCTTATTATATTTGCGGATCTTATTTTTATCTTTTATAAAAGCACAAAATAATTCTTTTTTATTGTACATAACAAATTTTAACAATACATATTATTATATTGTGTTATGCATTGAATTTATAAGATATGTTATGTACTCTATTTTTGAATATATTTTTAACACAATATTTAACATTATGATTTATTTAATTTCTAAAGTACTATAATTTATAATTTAAAGTAATATATTCTATATAAAAAATTATATCATATATTTACACTCTATTTTCGAAGATATTTTTCACATAATATTTATTATGCATGTTATATTATATTTTTAAATTAGATTTAAAAGTGTTGCACTTAAACAAGTGTTCTAGTTTAATTTAGTAACTTTTAACTAAAGCGAGAAATAAAAAATATTAAAACTCTAAATTAGTAAATTTTAAACTAAATTCTTCAAAATGAGAATATAAAATTTAAATGTAAACATATTTTAAAGTATACAACGATGATAATATAATATTTTAATTGGTACATGAGAGTCCTTATTATTTAATTATGATTATAAATGATTCGAGATATCACTTAAATTTTAGGATATATTTGAAATGGTATTTTACCAAAATACACATTTTTAGGTTTAAAATGCTTAAAATATTTAAATACGGGAAATTTTGCCCAAAATAACCACAAAATACACATCACTAATATGCATATTCATTTTTCCAAAATTTAATAAAATAAATATGCGTATTCACTTTTTTATTGTTTAATGTGCTATGATGCGTATTTCATTTAAATACAAAATAAAAATGAATAATGTTACATGTATCAAATTTGTACTCAATGGACCGTCAATATCACTTGCCATATACTAATTGACCGCAAATAAATTAATAATAGTGGACCATTTACATTCATACAAGTCTCACCTGTAATAACATCAGATCAACAATATCACATCATTTGAGATCAAATTTTTATATCCAATTTGGTATTTCTAACACTACTAAAAAAATATGCATTCTCTCATTGTGTCTTATTTGTAAAATTTGAAAATAACAAATACACATTTTCAATTATTTTGAACTCAATTGAGCGTAATTAAACAGTATGTCTAGTTGAACCCAAAAATGAGTTATTTTGTGCATGCAAGGGTTGACTCAGTTGGTTAAAAAGGGGATAACTATCCTCTTGGTCTGCGGCTACCCTACGATAAAAAAATGAGTTATTTATTTATTTATTTTTACTTTTAAAACCAGTTTCTAACATTTTTCTATGAATTAGAAGTTTTTCATTTGATTTCACTGAAATGAAAGATAATATGTTATAGACCAGTAAATTTGTCGTCAATTGTCATAAAAAAATTCTTCATATAAGATTAGGATGTAACTTACAAAAAAATATTCTTATATAAATCAAAAACATTTGGAAAATTCAGTATTAGTGCAATTCGGTCCTAAGACAAAGTAATGTAATCATCTCTAAGTATACTTAGCGAAATCTAATACTTTGTAAATTCCAAAATAAAAGACATTTTAAATTTTTATCCTTAACTAGCTCTATAACCCGGGGCATACTCTATATTGCATGAATTAAATTTTATTTTCTAAATCTAATTGTTAACGCTATATTTATGTTGTTGTCTGATGGATATATGATGTATTTATATTTTATGTATATGAGCATGGGTATTTGTGGCGTGGTTGCAATATTGTTGCGAGTATATGTTTTAACTGCAATTATTGAAAGTATATGTCTGTCATTGCCCGGTGGATTGAGTACGTATTTGTTTGTGTATATGAGTTATTTTTGGGGTGTAGTGATATGTGGGTTGAACGTGTTCTTGAAAATTTATCATTAAGCTAAAATAATAGAGGCCGAAAGTGGTATTTCTTATTGTCCACTGTAAATGACGATCAGTGGGGGTTGTTGTAGAAATGTTCGTGGTATTTTTTTATTGTCGACTGTCAAGGGTGATCTATGGGGTTGTTGTAAAAGGATTTGTGGTTGTTTGAGATACTGCATAATATAGTAGTTTGTATGATTATAATTTTATTTTTGATTTTTATTTGAATATTCATCCTTGACCTTAGTAACTTTTCACATCCCTCATTCAATATTAAACAATACATAGTTCAGAACATGCTAGACTACTTTTAATTTCATTTAATACAAAACATTACTAAGAGTATCTGCTTCAGTCGCTGCAATTCTTTCAATTTGTGATCTGTAAGTCCGTAACTAAACATCAATGTAAACCAACATGATCATATGTTTAATGAAGTCTATAAACAAAAAAAATTACATGTGTGTTGACGTGTAAAAATATAAGAACTGCAAGCACACATCGTTTAGTTGTAGCAATTACAGGTCGATCCACAGAGACTACGAATTTTCAAAACCCTAACAATTTAAATCAGGCGAAATAGACAAATAGATTTGATGAGATTTGTTTAAAGTAATTAGCAAATAACAAATAATATAAAAAACCTAGGAATCTGAATCTGTTAATCAATCACAATTAATATCAACTCGCACTAAAATCAATTCTCTTATCTTCACAAAAATAACGTATATCAATTAACGAGACAAGCATATACTATGAAACTTGTTATCTAAAAATAACCCATCAAAACTTCATGGAGCAAGTATGGGCTATGAAAAATAAATTCGATAACAAAAATATATTAAAATCACTTTGTCAATTGAACAATTAAGCATCAAGAAAAATTGTGAAAATCAAATAATAGGAACGAGAAGATATCAAATCAATTAAATTAACTTCATCTTCATCCTAGGGAACAAATTTAGCTACACATGATAAAAAGATGAACAAAACAAATAACTAATTGGGTGTCTTGAGGTGTGTTGGGGTATTTTTGGGTGTCTTGGGGTGTGTAAAATACAAGAGGAGAGATCCATATATATATAGGGAAAATATGAGGGTTTGGGTCTTGGAATACAAGTAGGATTCTAAAAGTATTTCCTTCTTCTTCTCCAATAAGTATTCTATTTATCTTTCAATTCCTTTGACTTCTAGAATAGTCCACCTGCTTCCTTATTTGCACCTTTTCCAACACAAATCCTGATTTTATTAATTTTTCTACAAAATAAAACAATTTATTTATTAATAAAATTACGAAAACGGACATAAAATAGGTATTAATAATATGCAATAATATGGACCTATCAAATGCCCCCATACCTATCTTTTGCTCGTCCTCGAGAAAAATCAAAAAGAATAATGCTAACTAGGAAAAGTCTTATGCTCCTTTTCGTAGGTGTGACGGGAAATTTTAGGTTTACCAACCCGTTAAACTCATAGACGATCTCTACAAGAGGAGTGTTGTCTCCTTAGGATTTACAGAAGATATACCCATAAAATCTGTAAAATACTCTAGCAAGTGTCCAAACTCTATCAAAAATAACATTCATCGGTGTTAACACAAGAATTTTTAGGAAAATACATGCCTTTAAGACTCTTCAAATCCACTTATATCGACTCTGAACATTTACAAAAAATCCCAAGGTGTGTCGTGAAAGTAGGTCTCTAAAGAATCAATTGAGTAAGTACATTTCCTCTTTTTCAACCAATATTGAATAGACCCAATCTCTATCAAAACAAGTATCTAGCCAAAATTTATAGTTTGTTTTTTTCTTGTTTCTAATGACTGTGCAATGTCCGTTTTCCTAGGCTTTCTGTGGTGCCCTCCAAACCCGGGTCAGACGTTTGGGGCTCACAACGAACACCACAATATTTAAACCTGTATATAAAGTATTATATGCATTGATCCTTCTGTACACACTCACCATTCGCAACGGGTTAAAGTATGAAAACAAGCCATAATCTTAACTTTTATTACATCATACTAAATCCCAACTAATTCAACTTACAATGACTAAGGATATCGTACTTACAATCTTACACAACTCATCTATAATATAAAGCTCCTGCTAGCTCGATCCAACTTAAATGGAAATCCTAGCTCACACACTGGACAGGGGATCCTCGTTACCAACAATTTCCTTTCCAACTGTTGAAAACATAAAAATTTTGCAAGAGTGAGCTTACTAGCTCAGCAAGTAATAATAGCAGCAATTGAGCTTAAACAATCACCAATTGAAATGATTCAGAAGAATCAAGTTTCTGAATAAGTAATGATTAGAATTGGATATTCACTTTTCATTTTTAAAAAAATCAAGGTTAGGCTGCTGATCAGTCACGCACTAACCCCGAGCAAGGCTCCCAGCTTTGCTCTATATACTGGATCCAAGGCACGCATTGGCCTATTATGACCACGTATCTAGTCTGACCACGAATCTGGTCCACATTTATAAAACCATCCAATTCTAAAACAATTCAATATGATAACCAATATAAATCAATAAGTTGAATCATAAACAACATTTATCTTGAAGCATAGGGTGATTCATAACACCATGAAGGCATAACAGGGAATTCAAAAAGATTGGCTTTCAATCAAGGAAAGATTCAGAAAGTAAAAGACCAAGGGTTCAAGGGTTCCAAGAATTGGTCTTCTGTTAAGAAGCTCAATATCAGAATCAATATGTGTATGGCTCGTATCAGGGAATTCAACAATCAATGGTTTATGAAGAATAAGGCTTATGGCTCAAAATTAATAAGAATCAGGGTTCAGGGTTAAATAGTTTAAAGTGCCTGCAGTATAAAACATGAGTTATTTTGAATAATAGCGACATATTATGAAACAACTCGAAAATATTTGCAATATATCTTAAAAAGGTTCGGAAGTACTTGCCTTATCACCGACGATTTCCACTTTACTTGTACTCATCTAACAGTTTTATTCATCAACCACTTTTCTTCTATTTCTATGCCTTGCTTCTATTTATCAATCATTTTCCTTCTCTTTCTATGCCTTGCTTCTATTTACCAATCACTTTCCTTCTCTTTCTACGCTTTGATTCTATTTATGGATCACTGATTTCCTTTTCTATGCCTCGTTGACTCTGTTAGGCATCACAAGCATCTATCAGTTATTCATATTCATATTATTCTAATCGTCACATAGACGTCATAAGCTTTTATCTACCCTTCATTTTACCCAAATCCGATTTACGGATTAAAAGTTACGACTAAAACAGTCAAACCATAACCACATAGGCATACAACACATCAATCAGTTAGCACGTAGCACATAGCACGCAAGATATTCGATCAAAATAATTTTTCAACGAAGATTCAGGATCAAAATGATTTTCCAGGTATTTAATACGAATTTTTGAACATTTTTCGGAATTAAAACGGGACTCCGAATCAATTTATAATTAAATAATAGGGTTCGAACACCCAAATCTGACTTTAAAATAATTTTATAATAATTATCGAGCCTTGAAAATAATTTTAAATAATATTTTTAAGCTCGAAACTATTTTTCGGAATTTTTTTTAAATCAATTTTAAATAATTAAATTAAATAATCAATTAAAATTAATTAATAACTAATTAAATTAATTAATCAATTAATATTTAAGTTAATTGACTAATTAAATAATTAATTATCAACTAAAATTAATTAATTAAATAATTAAGATTTATTTTAGAATTAAAAATAATTTTTCAGAATTAAATATAGATTTTTAGAAATTAAAAATGAATTTTTATAAATAAAACAGAATTTTAAAATAATTTTTAAAATAAAAGAATTCAGAAACAAACTTCAGGATTGGAATTAGGGTTTTATAGGATTAAAACCGGGTCAGGTGGATAATTAAATGGGTCGGTAACCGGGTTTTCGGGTCAGGGAAACGGGTCTGGGTTACGAAGAACCCAGATTCCGGCGAAGAAATCCGGCCGTTGGAAAACTCCGGCCAGCTTCGATTAGGAACGATTCGACAGCGTTTAGCAGAGTTTTTGATGCTGACTTGTTCCACACAAACTCAGAAACTCATTCATAGTAACAACGAGCCCAAACGAGCCAGAGGTCGTCGTTTCCGGCCAAAATAGCCATGGAAACCGACGAACTCGAAGCTTTCCGGCCAAACCCCAGATTTCTCATTTCAAAACCAAATCGAGCGTTTAACATCTTAAATTAAAGCTCTATTCATATGCAATCTATCCCCGTAACTGAAATCACTCCAGAATTAACAGAAATCAAAACCCCAATTCTCAATCAAGAACATTCAAACGATTTAAACCCTAATTTCATAAATTCGAGAATCAAACTCAATTTTAAACATGTTACTGAACTCTATTTTTGACATATAATATACCATATTGATCAGGAGAAAATTATCTACATGATTATGACATCAAATCATATCAAAAATATCAAGAACAAAAATTCATATTTTAATCCATAATTAATTCGAATTTAAATAATTAAATCAGAAAAATACCTTGATTTCTGGGCAAAAAAATGGTTGATTCAGAAAGAAGATTTGGAGAGCTTCGTTTTGATATGCTGCACGCCCGAATCGGAGTTCGATAACGCCTTCGTTCATACGTTTGATTCTAAAAAACGTATCATTTTTAGGGTTTTTCTCTGTAATTACTATATTTTTACTGGTTGTAAATGAATAAACGAATAAAATGAAATAATAAAAGGGTTTTATATATTTATGGAATATTGGTTCGTGTTGGATCATTTTGGATCGTTAGATTAGTTACTTAGTCGCTAAGTAACTGTAAAAAAATGATCCGGTTTGATACCCGTACTGGATAATTATCCAAACCGGGCTTCTTATAAAATACTTTATACGAAAATAACGTAATATTATCCCGTCCTTCGAGAATGTGGGTTTTGATGATTCACCGAAATGGTTATCGTATCGAAAATTTTGCACCGGGCCGCGCACGGGTCAAACCGTAATCCGGATTGAAAAAGTCAAAATACGGAAAATGTCCGGAATTATCAGATTAGGTTAGAAAGGAATTTTTGAAAGAGTTTCGGGTTGTAAAAACGTAAAAATAGTTGAAGTCGGACGATTCCCGACATAAAATAATTGTAATTATTCAGAAAATAATTAATAAATTCATAAATGAATATAAAATCATTTAACAACCCAAAAATTATCAGAAAAATACCGTAACTATCTATATTTTATTCTGGTCATAATAAAATTAACAAACTTATACTGTATCACATATAAGCATTCACATATTCACACCAATCATCAGATAATTCACCGAAAATCACATAATAATCATATAAAAATTACTTATTAATAAAAATAATTACACGCGATATCCCGGATGTTACATCCTTCCCCCCTTAAAAGGATTCTGTCCTCAGAATCATACTAAGGATCAGATAATGATATATTCAAGTATCTCACTTCCATTTTCTCAAGTTGATCTTTCAACCCTACAACTTTTCATAAACTTTTACTCGCAGCATCACTCACTACTTAACAGCCTCTTATTGGCATCATAATCTATCTGATGCTCTTATAATTCAACTCAAGTCTCCATTTTATATATAATGGAGCTAAATTACTTTTCCTGAGTATACACGTATAAATACCGTATAAATCTGCTAAACGTGTGGCGATAAAGCCAACTTACTTACACTTATCCTGACTATTTTACTGTCTCAAAAGGTACCAGCATAATGCTTACTAATTAGCTTTTCTTTATAATTCTAGTAATTTGTGCTCATGAACGTTTGCAATAGCTACTGGTTATTGAACCTCATTCCCACATGTTTCTTTATTCAATTAACTTAGTTCATAATCACTTCGAATCGCATTCGAGGCACTTTAGTCGTTCTTTTAATCTTTTCGTCCATCTGCGAATGATATATTGGAACTATGGCGTATTCGATTTCTAACGTTCTCGAGATTAATCCAGAGTTAAGAATTAAAGAGAAAATCTCGACTGAATATGACTGACGCACAGACTTATCACCATATTGTATTTTCCTTGAAGCACAATCGAGTATGTTTATCGAGCGAAGATCTCTCACCATTTTAAAGAAAGTTCACTAACCTGGAGGCATTACCGGCATACTTTCAACCTATATTATCATTTATTTTGGTTCTAAGGAGTTCTCATACGAGACTGACTGCAATGCGTTCCTTGACGTCTAATCACATATAACGTTTATTCTTTCTTTATGCCATACTATCAGAGAGTCTTCTTTGACATCTATGTCTCATATCATACCTTCGGAGTAGCTTGAATCACTTGAGTTATCATTGTTCAACCAAATTCCTATCTTTTTAGTTCCGCTTTACTTAATATCCGTTCATCTAGAAGTAGTACATGCCATACTAGTTCGACATAATTTATCATATTCTGAATACTTCTGTCAAATTTTGAATCACACAATATTGATTATCTACAATTAGTTTCTGGATCTGATGACGTACCACCATTTCTTTAAGCAACAACCAACCCACTTATGGGATAAACCATTTATTCCCAAATGAGAATGACCAGGTTTAAATAACCTATCAATAATAATGCAATTAACGCTTTCCTCACTTTTGGTTCTCAGGTGACATCACCATGACGTATCTTGGCGAAATATATCCATCTAGTCTTTGATGTCCCGCCTTAACTCCTTGATACGTGTAACATTTGCTAATATATTCCACCATTTTTTTTCATATCTGACCACCAATAATTTTCCTCTAAATCTCTATACATATTGGTACTCCATGGATGGATTGAATATCATAGGTTGTGAGCTTCTTGTCAAATTCCATTCTTCAATTCTGTCACTGGTGGAATCCCATATTCTGAAATAAAACTTGGGAATGCCTTGATCATCCTTTTGAGTATATATATATGTATATATATATACTTTTTTTTTCTAACGATAATATCTTGATCTATTATTTCTCCTTGACATTTCTTTACCTTTTCTAGCAATTCCGGCCGAAAGTCATACTACACATCTTTGCATTGTTAGGTTTGCAAACTCGGGCTTCCAATTTTAACTTTTGAAATTCCTTCTATAATTCTTCTAACACTGTCGACACGTTCGGTCCTTCCTTTCTTCTTAATGCATCTGTTATTACGTTTGCTTTTCCTGACATCTTATAAAGTTTCTTTATCACCCTTTTGATTCCACTTCGTTTTCCATTTCTGTTCTTCATTCTCATAGCTTATTCAAAACCGAACTCTTGACAATTATACTCATTTTGTTGTCATATCAAATTAGATATTAATACGAACTTTGATGCTCACAACCTCCCATTCTGAAGTAAACATCAATCATCTATATTAATAGCACTTTTGATATTTATCAACAACCTAAGTATCAACATCAATCGGAAACTGAATTAAAACTGTATCTCATACTTTATCCCAAAACAGAAATACTTGACAAATCATTATTATATGATTATCAGAAACAAGATGTCCTTTGATAAAAAATTTTTTGCAGATGATAACATCTCCCTGACTGTCTAATGAAATCCATACTGGTATAGTTATTAATTTCTACTTTATTCCATCCCCCTTCTTCCTTTGTTCTCGTTGCTTCATCTTAAATCTTTAGCTCTTGAAAATATTCTTCTCACTTGTCCATACGATTAACTTTTTATTTCTCTTGTCCATTATGAAGGCGTATTTATCCACGTAAAAACTCACACATTTGCAGAAATTTTCTGAATTCTACAAGCGTCCCTACTTCTCCCCAATTCCTCATTGTTTTGATTTCGGATTTGAAAGTCACATCAAAATTTGACTTAATCTAATTGGAATCGATCTCCATGTAACTGACCATTAATTGGTATAATTGGCCAATTAACTTACTTAATTGATCAATTGGACCAAGTGATGACTAGCTAAATGAAATCAAAGACCAATTATATATAGTCGAATTGGATGTAACAACCTCTTTCGAGAATCGAGATCACAATTAATTGGAGTATCAACATGAATATCTATAACATAGAGAAGTATACTTTCCCTTTTTAAGAGTAGGGTACTTTCCGAAAAATTTGGGTAGCATCTCCTTTATATTATTGACTACCAGTCGGACTCAAGCCGATACCCAAAATCAACCAAATAACCAACAATCAACCCTCAAATATACCAGTTCACTTTCACTTTCCAAAATCACCAATTCACCACCTCATGTCATATTAATCAGTACAACCCATGTCTCTAATTCAACTTAAGGTTATAGCGAGCAACTCATATTATACCATACATTTTTCTCATATTTTCTTATTATAAAAGAATATCACTACGGAGTACAATTACAAATTATTCTAAAATTCTTCTAGTTCCTGTTTCAATTCAGGCTCGCTACTTAACAATTCATCTATCCTTGGCAATATACACTTGTTCTTATTAATTAACTTGTTCAACCTCTGATGACCAACACCTGGTCTCAATCAACACTCTTAAAATCTTGCGAATGAATTCATTTGATTTTAAAGCTTCACATCTTAAAAATTGTTACAGTCAAACCGCCATACCTTCATCTTCCCTTATGTCTTTTCATATTGAACCTTCTTTGTCGTCCCTGCTACAAGCATAAGTTTTACCACAACTCACTTACTTGAGTGGGAAAACCCAATCATCCCTTGATGAACACACTTAAAGTTTATTCGTAACTAGCATTTCTTCGATCTTGAATCTTTATGACAAATATCTCCCACATGATTGAGATATGCTTCATTTTCACAACATTTTAATCGATTATCTGGTTATTATTAAAAATTTCTTCATTCGTCTTCGTTGTCGAATCGATCATTTGCCTCACCTGATACATGCAGCTTTACTTTCTTATTTCCTCTAGTTAATTTACCTCAAACGATTTGCTAATGACTCCAATTTACGCCACAATTTTCTACTAGCAACGTATCATGTATACAGATTTCCGCCTTTGATTTAATGTCCTTGCAACAATCCAGTTATCAGCATAATGATTTCTTTCTGCACGTAAATTTTCACCATTCTTTGGCTTGCAATTGCCCACATAACTCCCTTTGATGTACGGGTCCATTTTACTTCCTTTTAAGATATTCAAAGAACAGATCTTATACAAGAAGAAATTTGTGTATCTAATTCTGATTGGAAACTTTTTGGTAAGAGATAAGAGTACAAGGAAACAGTCGGAGAAATTCATGAATCAACAAATCAGGATTTAAGAAGAATGAATGAATAATGATTTGAATAAGAATGAGACAACCATATTAGTACTCAAGATGGCCAGTCTTTCATACCATATGGCACACATCACATGATTAGGTGGCGTCCCACCAGACTCTTTGTCATTTCGATAAATCGTCACACCATAACACTGCTTGTTCCAATTAGAAAACAATATTTTGAAGAAGGAATGATTTGAAAGGGATCCAACAATCACCTTATAAAGCTGAAAGAAGTTCATACTTTACTCGAGATTTATAAGAATGATAAGAAAGGTTGATATCCTTGGTCATCATCCACATTACATCTGTTTACAGCTCCAACGCCTCTCCGATCAATAGATCCCATTTTGAGTCATATATCAACTTGAGAAAGTTCTCAGAAATACTTTCTTGAATCGATTGTTAAAATAATTTGCTATTTATTAGATTTTGTATCTTTAGCATCACGCCTCAACATTCGTATACGATTTTATTTGCAATCGTACGAGGTTTATACTCATAACTTCAAATTTTGCTTATACTGCTAATCGTTTAACTTATCACCTCTTTTGCTAATAACGTTCTCCCTTTAGAAGGTATAGAAATTTCCTTAATCTTCTTTGCTCGTACTCAGCTTCTCATGAATCGACATATTCCTCGTGCTCTAATCGTCTCAGAAATTGGATGAATAGTTTTTCAGTAATAGCGGGTCCACTTGGCCTTCTAAATGAATCATACCAATTCCTAGAACAATTATTCATATGGATAATCTGAATCTTACAACAAACAAGAAAATCAAGTAGTAATTAGACAACCAAGTTTTTAAAGTTAGGAAAATTTCTTTTAAAAATTGGTTAAAAATTTTGAAAATCATACACCTGGTCGTCATTACTATATGAGTTGGCTGTCGTTCTTTTCAATCATTACAAGGTATCAAATTAGAAACACAATCTGATAAAAGCTCATTCGTTTCTGTATATTCTCTATCCCTAGTTGGGTCCATTTTACCTTCATTGGTAAAAAATAATTCCAGTTACCGTTGCATATTATCTTATTCATAGCTTCTCCTCAAATCTTTCATACTGGTAATACTTCCATCATTACTTCCTACGATTACTAAGTATAACAAATTTATCCCGTAATCATCAGATCTATTTTATAACACAAGGTCGGTTTATATCACATTACTTCTATACGTATCGTGTTTGGTTATTACATCATCATCTAATTCCCAGAAAATTCTCGATTTCTAATCTTCTCAAATTTCTTTAAAGATCCATCTAGCTCACTTCACAAGATAATCGTGGGTAGCATACTCATTAGTAGCCCCATATAACCTGGTAGCAGCCATTTTCCGGCACACACGAATCTTCTCTCTAGGTTCTTTCTCACAATTTTTAATACCTCGCGTACTCGCCATATATTGCCACTTTCGAATCCATCCTCATAAGTGTTGTTACTTCGTAAGACGGGTTTTAAACTGAAGTTATAGAACAGAATATAGAGTAGACATAAAGGATACACCCACAGTTGAGTATCCGGTAGAACCAGAATCAGCATGTGGGGGGATTCTCGAATAGATAGCCTCGCATAAGGGAATGAGACAATAATGTGAAAAGGTGCAACCATCGCAAAAGGAGGTGACATGGCAAATACCGGTGGACGAGCAAGGCGTGAATCAGATGATAGTCTTCTGAATGAAGGCTCCGAATGATCAGACGATCCAGGGATAAAAGAATCTTCCATCACCGCCATCTAAAAATCACGTCGCTAGATAAAGATGTCGAATTTCATCATGAATCCTACTAAAACCTACTATTTGATCGCACTCAACCTCTCGACGTTCTATCTTTCTATTTCCTAATCCTAATACTAACCCTCTATCCATTCCCGATAATCTAGGCTTGTTTCAGTGACTTATAACATGTAGCTCTAATACCAACCTGTGGCGCCCTCCAAACCCAGGTCAGAAGTTTGGGGCTCACAACACACACCATAATATTTAAACCTGTATATAAAGTATTATATGCATTGACCCTTCTGTACACACTTACGGATCGCAACAGGTTAAAGTATGAAAATAAACCATAATCTTAACTTTTATTACATCATACTAAATCTCAACTAATTCAACTTCCAATGGCTAAGGATATCGTACTTACAATCTTACACAACTCATCTATAATATAAAGCTCCTGCTAGCTCGATCCAACTTAAACGGAAATCCTAGCTCGCACACTGGACAAGGGATCCTCGTTACCAACAATTTCCTTTCCAACTGTTGAAAACATAATATTTTTGCAAGAGTGAGCTTACTAGCTCAGCAAGTAATAATAGCAGCAATTGAGGTTAAACAATCACCAATTGAAATGATTTAGAAGAATCAAGTTTCTGAATAAGCAATGATTAGAATTGGATATTCACTTTTCATTTTTAAAAAAACCAAGGTTAGGCTGCTGATCAGTCACGCTCTAACCCCGAGCAAGGCTCCTAGCTTTGCTCTATATACTGGATCCAAGGCACGCATTGGCCTATTATGACCACGAATCTGGTCTGACCACGAATCTGGCCCACATTTATAAAACCATCCAATTCTAAAACAATTCAATATGATAACCAACATAAATCAATAAGCTGAATCATAAACAACATTTATCTTGAAGCATAGGGTGATTTATAACACCATGAAGGCATAACAGGGAATTCAAAAAGATTGGCTTTCAATCAAGGAAAGATTCAGAAAGTAGAAGACCAAGGGTTCAAGGGTTCCAAGAATTGGTCTTATGTTAAACAAGGGATAAGGATTGGTATGTTAAGAAGCTCAATATCAGAATCAGTATGTGTATGGCTCGTATCTGGGAATTCAACAATCAATGGTTTATGAAGAATAAAGCTTATGGCTCAAGATCAATAAGAATCAGGGTTCAGGGTTAAATAGTTTAAAGTGCTTGCAATATAAAACAAGAGTTATTTTAAATAATAGCGATATATTATGAAACAGTTCGAATATATTTGCAATATATCTTAAAAAAGGTTTGGAAGTACTTGCCTTATCACTGACGATTTCCACTTTACTTGTACTCATCTAACAGTTTTATTCATCAACCACTTTTCTTCTCTTTCTATGCCTTGCTTTTATTTATCAATCAATTTCCTTCTCTTTCTATGCCTTGCTTCTATTTATCAATCACTTTCCTTCTCTTTCTATGCTTTGATTCTATTTATGGATCACTGATTTCCTATTCTATGCCTCGCTAACTCTGCTAGGAATCACAAGAATCTATCAATTATTCATACTCATATTATTCTAATCGTCACATAGACGTCATAAGCTTTTATCTACCCTTCATTTTACCCAAATCCGATTTACGGATTAAAAGTTATGACTAAAACAGTCAAACCATAACCACATAGGCATATAACACATCAATCAGTTAGCACGTAGCACATAGCACGCAAGATATTCGATCAAAATAATTTTTAATGAAGATTCGGGGTCAAAATGATTTTCCAGGTATTTAATATGAATTTTTGAACATTTTTCAGAATTAAAACGGGACTCCGAATCAATTTATAATTAAATAATAGGGTTCCAACACCCGAATCTGACTTTAAAATAATTTTATAATAATTATCGAGCCTTGAAAATAATTTTAAATAATATTTTGAAGCTCGAAACTATTTTTCGGAATTTTTTTTAAATCAATTTTAAATAATTAAATCTAATTAAATAATCAATTAAAATTAATTAATAACTAATTAAATTAATTAATTAATTAATATTTAAGTTAATTGAATAATTAAAATTCTTTTACTTTCACGATTTATTTGTTTGTGTTTCAGGTACTCATTACAATGGGAGATCCAGCAGCACGAACGAAAGCCTTGATGGATTTTTCTCAACCCAAGATCAATGACATTCAATCTCGCATTGTCCGGCCAGCTATCACAGCTAATACCTTTGAGATCAAGCCTGGCATAATTCAATGGGTACAGAATTCAATCCAGTTTGGGGGTTCTCCAACTGAAGATCCCAATATGCACATTAGGGACTTTATTGAGATCTGCGATACCTTCATGTTCAACGGTGTTTCTGAAGATGCTGTGAAGCTGAGACTGTTCCCATTCTCTCTGAGGGACAAGGCTAAGAGCTGGTTACACTCTCTACCAGCTGGTTCAATTACTACTTGGGAAGATCTTGCTCATAAGTTTCTAACTAAATTCTTCCCTATGGCGAAGACAACTGCAATCAGGAATGCTCTTACTCAATTTGCGCAGCAATCAGGAGAATCTCTAAATGAAGCTTGGGAGCACTACAAGGAGATGCTTATGAAGTGTCCTCATCATGGAATGCCTGATTGAATGATCATCAATTATTTTTACAATGGGTTGGGAGCACAGTCCAGACCCATGCTCGATACAGCAGCAGACAGAGCATTATGGGCAAAGAGCTATGAGGAAGCTTATGATCTAATTGAACTGATGGCTGCTAATGAATATTAGTATCCAACCCAGAGATGTCCACAGGGCAAGGTAGCAGGAGTTCTTGAAGTGGATACAGCTACGGCTATCATTGCTCAACTAAAGGCGTTGTCTATGAAGATCGATTCTCTGGCTAACTATGGTGTTAAACAGATAATTAGTGTTTGTGAGCTGTGTGCAGGTCCGTATTTGACAGAGCAATGCGCTATATCTAGTGAATCAGCTCAGTTTGTGAGCAACTTTCAGAGATTGCAGCAACCAGTTCCACACACTTATCATCTTGACAACTGGAATCATCCTAACTTCAGTTGGAGCAACAATCAGAATGCGATGCAACAGCCGTTCCAGCAGTTTGGAAATAAGCTATTCAACTCTCCTGGTTTTCAGCAACAATTTGCACCAAAACAACAACTCCAAATTCAACAACAAAATCATGATGCAAGTCTATCTTCGAATGAAAAATCTGAATTGAAGGAGTTGAGGCCTATGTGCAAAAACCAGGCTCTTATATGCCAAAGCCAGGCTATATTTATCAAGATTCTAGAGAACCAAATAGGGCAAATTGCTAATGCCTTATTGAATCGACCACTAGAAACGCTTCCTAGTGATACAAAAGCCAGTCCAGGCAAGAGGGAAGTTGAAGAACAGGTGAACGCCATCACATTAAGGTCTGGAAAGGTTGCAAGCCTCCAAATTCAGCAAGACGAAGAGCCTGAAAAGTCTCAAGTTCCAGAATCTGAAGTTTTGGCTGAAGAAGATGTACAGAAGGAAGTAAAGGTGGAACCAAGGAAGACTATTGTGGAACACACTCCTCCTGAGGGTAATACAGGGGAGATCAGATCTATCCTCCACCTCCTTTTCCTAAGAGGATGCAGAAGAAAAAGCTGGATAAGCAGTTTGAGAAGTTTTTGGAGGTGTTCAAGAAACTTCATATCAACATACCTTTCACTGAAGCTCTTGAACAGATGCCTAGCTATGTGAGGTTTATGAAAGGTATTCTCTCTCGGAAAGTGAAGCTCGATGACTTAGAGACCGTTGCTCTCACGGAGGAATGTAGTGCTGTGCTGCAACAGAAGTTGCCTCCGAAGCTTAAAGATCCTGGAAGCTTCACTATTCCTTGCACCATCGGAAACTTGTCGTTCGACAAGTGTTTATGTGATTTAGGAGCTAGCATCAATCTGATGCCCTTATCTATCTTCAAGAAGCTTGGTCTTCCTGATCCAAAACCAACATGCATGTCATTGCAACTAGCTGACCGTTCCATCGCTTATCCATGAGGTATAGTAGAGGATGTCTTGGTCAAGGTGGATAAACTCTTCTTCCCTGCTTACTTTGTAATTCTTGATTTCGAGGAAGATAAGAAGATTCCCATCATCTTGGGAAGACCATTCTTGGCTACAGGCCGAACTATGATCGATGTGCAAAAAGGAGAGCTTTCGATGAAGGTTTACGATCAAAATGTCACTTTTAATGTGTTCAAGGAAATAAAGTTACCCACAGCTAAAGAGGAGTGCTTTAAAGTAGAGCAACTGCGGGTTTTGAATGCACCTCCGTGGAAGAGGAAGTTGTATATGCCATTCGATTCTCTTGGGTTAGCAGAGCTGAAAATTTCTCAGGAGTGTTTTGAACCATTTATTCAAGAAGCTCCCATACTTGAGCTCAACCGAAAGCCATATCACTTGAGTTATTTATTCTTAGGTGCACCCCATGATAAAGGGTTGGGATATATTTTTGATGATGTAGAGAGTGGCTGGACGGATCTTCCAGTGCCTACAGAGGGTTCTTCTCTTGCGCCACAGGTAGTTGATAGGACTGGTGTTGGTGATGAGCAGTACAGGCGAGTGACTAGGCGTATGGAGGCCATGCACGACATTCACCATCATTTTGCTGAAGATTTGACACACGCTTTCGGTACTATTTTCTGAGACACTAGTGGCGAGGTTGATTGGCCACCTGATCCTTCACCCAAAGAGGGTGATCTTTCTGCTAATTAGGTATGCCTGAAATCCTTATTATTACCTTCAATGAGGACATTGAAAATTTTAAGTTTGGGGGTGATAATGTAAGGATTAGTATTGTGTGTGTCCATATAGATTCATATAGATTCATATTGCATGTTTAGTTGTAGTTCATTCATATTTTTGCATGATTATTCATTTAGGACATATTTATTTATTTTTATGTGATTTTATATAGTTGCATTTGCAAGCATATTTAGCATGATCTCTTAAGATGAACTATGATATTTGATAAGTTGATGTTGATTTGAGTGTGGTGATGACGAATAGAGGGATGTTTAAGTCCTAATGAATTGATTTGCATGCCAGAAACAAATATTTTCACAAAGTCTTATAGGGTTGCTTTTGATCTAGATCATGATCATACTTGTTTGTTGTTGAGATTTAATCACTTGGTTATATTTAGAATTTGTGATATTCTCGTAATGACGTAAAAATACTGATTTTTTTATCTGGAGAAAAACTTGGATTTCATTGCTAGTTGTTGTAAGGCTAGGCGTCAAATGGCTAGTAGCCGACTCATATTTTTATGAGTAGTCTAGGGTTGAATGAGATGTAGTAAAACACACTCATTCAGAAATTATTGAAAAAAAAGAAGAAAGAAAAAAAGAGAAAAAAGAGAGAGAAAAAAGTATGTGTTTATGCATAATTGATCAAGTGTGAGCTCTTTAATACTTGAGTTATTAATTCTAGGGGACTTTGTGCCTAGTGACCTAAGGCTTTTATAGTCTGGGATCCGCTAACCTAACGCTCGCTACATGGGTATTATTGCATAAGTCTTTTGGGACCTCATTCATTGCACGGTCAAATAAGCATCTTTGTTATGTGTTTAATAATAGTGTGAATCCTTGTATAACTCTAGTAGAAAGGAGGTGTTGTGAGTCATTATGCATTTATTGTCTATTCTGTTTATAAACTTTTGATTGTTTCGATGATAGATAAGTTATGGTTATTGATATAGTATCGAGAGATATCTGTTAAGCATTCCACACACGCACGTTTCTGGTTTTGTGAGTTGGTTTGTAGGATTTATTCGAGCTCTATTTAAAGTCATTGCATTCTTAGACGCATTGGCTTATTTATTTGGTTATGGTTATTCAGAAGGGATCGATTGCATTATCATTTAGTTGCATTCACGTAGTTGCATTCATGCATTAGGTTTGTTTTGTAGTTTTGAGTCTGTTTATGCTTGAGGACACGCATCGATTCAAGTTTGGGGGTGTGATAAGTGGATTTTATATCCACTTGGAACGCTTTATTACAAGCTTAAATTGGTATTTTGGACTCAAGTTGTTGGTATTTTGATGTATTTTTGTGTTATTGCATTTCAGGTATCAGTTAAATGAAGAAAAGAGCTTTTAAAGGAAATATGATAAAAAGTGATCAGATTTGGAAGCCAATTCCATTGTCAAGTTGTATAGAATCTCGTTAACTTCGCGTGGGCAGTTGAATCGCCTAATTCTGACGAGTAGAACTCAAGTTATGGCCAAAACAAGATTCATCAGAATTTTTTCCAGACAGGCTCCAGGCGTCCGCCCGGGATGTGGGGCGGCCGCCCGGGAGCTGAGGCGCCCGCCCGGAGAGCTGAGGCGGCCGCCCGAGGCGCGGCTGGTCACTGATTTTGCTAAAAAAGCCTTTTTTGAATGGAATTTGACGATTTTAAGGGTCCAGGTCCACTAGGGGCGTATATATACTTAAAAAAAGGGTTTTCATCATCCGGGAAGATTGGGATACCAAGGAGAAGACCTAGAAGCACAAAACAACTCCGAAAAAGAATATCTTGTTTTCAACTTGTGATTCTTTGAATTAGTTGTAACTTTGGATGCTCGTTTTCGTTCTTGTTGAACCTAGATCTCGTTTATTCGTACTTTGATTATTATTCAGTTTATTAAGACCTTGTTTTATACCATGCTTTCATTGGAACCCATGGTGATGATGAGTTCAATTATGAACTAATCATTGTCATGGGATTCTAGCGGATTTACTTATGGATTTCAATAAATAAATTGTTCCGATATCTTGGTGTGTGGTGATTGATTGATATCCTAGTATTGGTTGTGCTTATTCGTCTTATGTGCGTAGCTAACATATAAGATAACGTGTTAATCTCTATTTAAGTGACAGTGAATATAGAGGTTTAGAACTTGCCATGCTAGCATAGGTTCATGTATGTGTATGCATGATTCGCATGTAATTTTAACCATCTTACTTGCCCTATGTAATCACGATGGATAACTTATGCTTAAACCGTTATGTTGTCAAATTCTATAGACATATAGGGTCTCAATATAATTGGTGCCTATTCAGCTTTTATCTCTTTTGTGGATGTCTGGTAGAATGGTACTCGTGCAACAAAAGTTGGCATTTATCAGTTTCGTGTTATCTGATTAGTGTCATCACCATCACATGCTAAGGTTAAGAACGAAAAGGCTATTGAATGAAGTATTTAATGAAGTTAGAATCTCATGTTTGTCATATAAAGTAATTCAACCTCAATTCTCTTAGTTAATATTATTTAGTATAATCTCTTAGTTTAATAAAAACCCAATTTGTTATTTGTCTTAGCATTGAGCGATAACCAT
Organism: Apium graveolens; assembly: GCF_009905375.1. Classification (NCBI taxonomy): domain Eukaryota; kingdom Viridiplantae; phylum Streptophyta; class Magnoliopsida; order Apiales; family Apiaceae; genus Apium; species Apium graveolens. The sequence continues at coordinate 59,676,542 of NC_133652.1, forward strand.
ACATTGTTGCATAGGTGCATAAATTGAACTTAACCTAAACCAGTCTCTGTGGGAACGAATCTGATTTATATCTTATACTACTTGCGAACGCGTATAGTTGCGTGAGTTTTAGAGCGTGTTTTCGCCCTAACAGTAATAATATGCCGTCCTTCGAGAATGCGGGTTTTGATGATTCACCGAAATGGTTATCGTATCGAAAATTTTGTGCCGGGCCGCGCACGGATCAAACCGTAATCCAGATTGAAAAAGTCAAAACACGGAAAATGTCAGGAATTACCAGATTAGGTTAGGAAGGAGTTTTCGAAAGAGTTTCGGGTTGTAAAAATGTAAAAACGGTCGAAGTCGGATGGTTCCCGGCTTTATAAAATAATTTTGTAATTATTCAGAAAATAATTAATAAATTTATAAATCAATATAAAATCATTTAACAGCCCAAAAAATTTTCAGAAAAATACCGTAACTATCTATATTTTATTCTGGTCATAATAAAATTAACAAACTTATACTGTATCACATATAAGCATTCACATATTCACACCAATCATTAGATAATTCACCGAAAATCACATAATAATCATATAAAAATTACTTATTAATAAAAATAATTACACGCGATAACCCAGATGTTACACTTTCCATGTTACCCATGTAGTGAGTTTTGGGCCAATGACTCCCACAACATTGTTTTTTCAGCTAACTCCTCAAAATATTTCCAAGCTTCTTCCTCATTTTTATTCATAAATTTACCTTGGCATATAGACTCTAACAAAGCAGTGATTTGACTGTCTAAGGCTTCATAAAGAATTTTACAAAGTCTCCATTTTTCTAAACCATGTTGAGGACACTTAGACAAAAGCTTTTTAAATCTATCAAAATACATCCAAAAAGACTCATTTCGATTTTGTTGAAATTGGTTGATTTCATTCCTAAGTTTGTTTGCCTTATGGTTTGAAAAATATTTTTTAAGAAAGATAGCCACAAATCCCCCCACGTGGAAATAGAGTTAACGGGTAAACTATACAATCATTTTTTAGCCTCTTCTTTTAAAGCAAAGTTAATAAGTCGGAGCCTAATGGAGTCTTCACTAAGTTGGAGTTTTTGAAAAGCACACACTTCCTTAAATTCTCGAATGAAAAGATATGGATCCTCTCCCTCTACCCCAACAAACCTAGGTAACATGATAATGTTGTGATGTTTAATTTCAAAATTATTCGTGGTTACTTCAGGTAGGACTATGAATGAGGGTTCAGCAAAACGAGCGGGATAACAACGGTCTTTGAGTGAGACAAACATGACTACAGGTGGAATTTCAACTTCTTTTGATTCAATTTTTGAGGGTGAAGAGAAGTCGAGTTGCCTTACTACTTTAGGAGATGAAAGGTTAGAGTGTCTTATTAATCAAGATGAATGTTCTCGAACCCAATTATTTTGCATATAAGACAAGTAATCACGTAGAAGACAAGAGCTATAAGTGAACACCCAAGAAAAATTGGAAAATCAAAAAGAAAAATCTTAGATCTATGGGTATTCCTAAAAAAAATCTAGATAGCTCCTCACTTTTGGACCACCAAAAAGTCTATAAATCTAGATTTATTCAAACTGATTGGCCAGGTAAGTGGGGGCACTTCCTTGTAAACAAGGCACTGAATTAGAGAACCGCTAGCCTAGTCACCAATCCAAATTGTCCTGGTAAGTGATATACTTGCCTTGTCACCAAAAGTTCGAATAATTCCAAATTTAATTTCTCTTTTAGGTACTTTCCTAATTGAGCTCGAAATCCTAGGGGCTAAGGTCTACTTAATTTTATTAAGGTAGGTGAATGCAAGATAAAGGAATTAATGATTTTTGGGCCAAGGAAAGGGTAATGAAATCCCTCACCTTATCTTGTAATAGGGTGGCGCCCTTAAGATTAATTAGATAATACAACACACAAAGAACGAGATAATAAACACTTATGGATGCACTACACTACGTGTATTATTCAAAATTGTACGTACCTCTTTCCTCCAGCAATCACCACAATTGTATAAGATAAAAAAACAATAAATATAAAAAGAAAATCTACATGATGTGATCCTATGTGAGAGAATGAATGATGCAACACATTGGTTTTAACAATTAACTAACTACTATTTTTGGGGTTTTTCAAATTTTTAATTTTTTTTTGGATTTTTCAATAATAAAAGTGAGAAAAAAATAGAGAGGTGATACGAAATATCGAAAAGCGCTTTCAGAAATTCCAAAAAAGACGGTGAGGCCTTCTTGCGATCTTCTTGTCCAAGCTTTCCTCCACTTTATGATTCCCTAAAAACAAAGAGAAAATAAAAAAATACTAGTCCGAAGAATTAAATATTAAGGAATGAAAATTAACAATAGTCCCCGACAGTGGCGTCAAAAATTTGATGTGTAATAATATAAGAACTACAAGCACACAGTGTTTAGTTGTAGCAATTACAGGTCGATCCACAGAGACTACGAATTTTCAAAACCATAACAATTTAAATCAGGAGAAATAGATAAATAGATTTAATGAGATTTGTTTAACGTAATTAGCAAAACAACAAATAATATGGAAAACCTAGGAATTCAAATATGTTAATCAATCACAATTAATATCAACTCGCACTAAAATTAATCTCTTTTCTTCACATAAATAACATATATTAATTAACGAGACAAGCATATACTATGAAACTTGTTATCTAACAATAACCCATCAAAACTTCATGGAGCAAGTATAGGCTATGAAAAATAAATATGGTAACAAGAATATATCAAAATCACTTTGTGAATTGAACAATTAATCACCAAGAAAAATCATGGGAATCAAATAAATGGAGCGAGAAGATATCAAAGCAATTAAATTAACTTTATCTTCATCCTAGGGAATAAATTTAGCTACACATGATAAAAAGATGAACAAAACAAATAACTAATTGGGTGTGTTGGGGTGTTTTGAGGTGTTTTGGGGTGTCTTAGGGTTGTTGGGTGTGTAAAATACAAGATGAGAGACCCATATATATAGGGAAAATATGAGGGTTTGGGTCTTGGAATACAAGTAGGATTTTAAAAGTATTTCCTTCTTCTTCTTCAATAAGTATTCTATTTATCTTCCAATTCCTTTGACTTCTGTAATAGTCCATCTCCTTCCTTATTTGCACCTTTTCTAACTCAAATTCTGATTTTATTAATTTTTATACAAAACAAAATAAAACAATTTATTTATTAATAAAAATACGAAAACGGATATAAAATATGTATTAATAATATGCAATAATATGGACCTATCATGTGTCTGTGTTCATTTTTTAACATATATTTCAAACAAAACGACACTTTAGAAATAGAATGGTATATAACTCACTCGGGATGATAGTGAAAATAATAACATAATATCGTGGAGGTCTATTACTTATACATAACATAATATTTAGCCAGTGTGATGCACGGACATTCTCTAAATATGTATAAAATATTAATTTGTTCATAATTATTTTATTTGTTTGTATGTTCAAAATGTGTCAGTGTATTTGTTAGGCCCTTAATCAATTGTAGAAGGGGGGTGAATATAGTTTTTATATTAACTGATAAAAATTATTACAAAAGTACTCTCTCGAAAGGATGAACAAATATCCTTGAGAGCTGCTAGGTTATGCGAAACATATAACAATGTCGCAATGCTTATAGCATGAACCTAATATGTGCTTTATGTAAAGCAAGGCTACCAATTTATAAGGAATCCTATTCTATTAACAACAAGGAAACCTATACAATTGCTTCTGAGATAAAGTCCTTCACCGCCTTGAGTTCATGTTTCCTTTTCCTCCTCGAAGATCAACTGATATGACAAATACTGATTTCATTAGACATCATCATCCATTGAAATCATCATCCGTTGATGTCATTAACATCCGTTGATATATAAGTTCTGATGTGAACCTCTAATAGTTTTTGTTTGATATCATTAATTGCTCCTAACAATCTCCCCCAACTTGTTCATTATGGAATTATGGACAAGTTCCAATTGATGATGTCAAAACTATCTAAATGCAGGAATCAAGTATGCATATTTAATCTTGCTTCAGTGAATATCAGACTTTAACTCTTTATCCTGAACTACTTCTTTAACTTGAGCAATGTCAGAGGTTAATTCCACTTCCTCGGCCCAGAATGCTTCCAGAAATCTTCCTTCTTTGACCAACTTGGATGATTTCTGCTTTAATTTAATTTTCATCAGAATCAAGAGCTTGAACTACTGTATAGATTAAATCTATCAGAGTTTAAGATTTAGATTCCTTGGATACTGACTTCAGCTTTGGCATTAGACTTTGAAATCCCTGACTTCTCTTCTATCTTCTCCTTTCCTTTAAGCTTCATGTCAGCAGTTCCAATAGCTTGTGATCTGAGAGATCTTTCATCATGTGCTTGACTGATTTCCCTTATAACTATGCTCTGGTTGGTCTGTTAGAAGGATCATCTTCATAAAGTACTTGAGAAACAACAACAATATCAGCATTTGCTGTCTTCATAGAATTTTTAAAGTCTTCCTCCATTTGCCTTAGTTATTCAAGATCAACTCCAGGATTTTCTTTTGCAAATATTCTTCTACTCACCTCAAAATCAAATAATTGAATCTTTGGATCCTTGTAGAACAGAGTTGTCTTTCTTCCTTTAACTTTCAGAGTTTAAAGATATTGGCTTGCTTTAGCACCAGCTTCTTTCTTCAGAATACCTTGGTCTTCATCAGCAACAATTGTGACTTGTGAAGATTGTTGCATTTTAGTAGTCACAGTCAATTCTTCAACTCTTCTTTCATTGCTCTTGCTTTCTCTTCCTTGTCTAGACTGAAATCTAGTGATTGCTTTTGATGAACCACTAACTTCAACTAGCTCGTCACCTCTTTTACTTTTGCTCTCCTTCTGTTCCCCATTTTTGGCATCATCACCAAGCAGTAGAGAAAGAATCAGCTCCATTAAATTCCGTACTTCTGTAAGTTGATCAGACATTTGAGCTTGATGAGCTTCCAATCTAGCTTGACTGGCTTCAATTGCAATTTGTCTGATAACTATTGGTGAAATTTATTTCTGAATTTCCTGATGAGTAAGCAGCTTTGAAGCAATCAATGATTCTTTGATCTGATTGATTTGAATAGTAGTTGCTTCATGAGCTGTGTGTAAGGATCTGACAACCAAAGTTGATGCTTTCAGATGATTCAACACATCAGGATTTGTAATCTTCTGTTCTTCTGTTTCCAGATGTTCAACTGCATGTGTTCTGGAAATCAGATATGTATTATCTTTCCAATAAGCATTCCAAAGATTATCAGAATAATCCTGCTTCTTCTTAGCATCTAACTCTTTCATTTTCTGTTATCTTACATGCATAGGCATATCTTCAGGATAGAAAAGGTCATCCTCAAGATCTAAGATAGCATTAGATACATGAGTTTCTTTACCATCATTAGATTCTTCAATAGCAGTTGGATCTTGCACTAATTGCTGAACTGTATCACAAGCTTCAGTATATATAATAGAATGAGAAATTGGTGCAATATATGATCCAGTGGCTTCAGAAGCTTCCACACCTTCAGCAGTTATCTCCACATCTTCAAATATTGTAGATAAATGAATTGGAGCTTCAAGATTAACTTCCAAGAGCTCAGGTCCTGTAGAATGCTGTGGCAATTCTGAAATGGATGAATCTTTATGAATGGACTGCTGTGCTACTACATCTTTAGCAACAACAGGGATTTCCTCAGATGATGGAAAAGTAGAATGTATGGACTGTTTTTCAACGAAAACAGGGATCATCTCTTGTGGTGGAATAGTAGGATGTATGGACTGTAAGAAAGTATCAGTACTTAAACTTGTTGGGAGATTAATAGCCTTTGATACATCAGAGTTTTCCAGAGATTCAATAGACTGCTGTTCAGCATCTGTTCCTTTAGTACTCTAAGCATCTGCAAACATATAGCAAATAAAACTTAATCTCTTTATTCTTTTACAGTAGTCTCAGTACTCCTGACACCACACATCTCATGACTTTTAATGGTCAGAGCTTCCTCACAAGGATTACTAAATCCTGTCTCTCATCTACCTCTCCTTTTTTCAGAAAGGATCCTGCCTCTCTTATATTCTGTTTTTCTCTCAATCTTTTCACACATCTCACAGAAAAAGGCTCAGAAAGATTGTCCTATAGAAATAAGAGGTGGCTAAAGAAGGGTGATCTGTGATCATACAACTAGAGGTAGCCCTTAACTAAGGTCTAGATGTAATAATGTCAACATGATTTATATCATTAAAAGCATACTATATGTTAGGTCACACAACACTGTAGAAGGGGGTTGAATACAGTGTAGAATACAATCAAATCGATTTCGAACACAAGTAACAATAGACAGATATATTTGATATAATAAACTCTGTTACAATGGAACTGTTCTCTCTCAGTGATGAACAAATATCACGAGAGCTGCTAGGTTACAATGTATAATCTACTCGATAATGATAACACATCTAGTGTAAACATATGTCTGTGTTTATATTGTACACAGTTATAAGATAAATTCTAATTGATATGGAATATAATTCTGTCTCCTAAAATATATTAATCAGATATCTTATACAATTCTTTCAATTCTCTAACTCTTTCCATGCATCTCTTCTTTTGTATTAGTCTCGATCTTCTTTCCTGTAAATCAGCTTCCTTCCTTAACTGTAAGTCCTCTCATACTTAAGTTCTGATATCTATCTTCTAATATTTATCTTATAATAATCTAAGTTCTGATATCCTTAAGTTCTGACTTCCACTAAGTATTAATTCCAGTAAGTACTGATATTTCCTGTTTATTAAGATCTGAAAACTAAACATGAAACATATTAGATATGACATCTCAAAAATATCTAACAATCTCCCCCAACTTGTAAATTATGCAAAATATACAAGTTAATAGATTTGTTGATGTCAAAAACATTTAAGTTCAAATGCAATGAGAGTTTAATAAGACTATTAACTACAACTTACAGTCCTTGTAGCTTTACCAACATCAATGGATCAATCTGAATCCATAATGATTCTTAACAAATTCTTTTACCAACTTGTCTTCAGCTTTTCTCAGAAATTCAACTAACTGTGCTTTGACCTGCATCAGTTCTTCATCTTTACTATCACCAATTTGATAAATGGTTGTTCTGAGAGCTTGAATTGATGTTCTTTCAAGTCCATCACAAAGTCTGATAACTCTAGGATATGAAGAGTTTTCATTATAACATAAGCATCTTCCTTTCTGAATAACTTCCACCTTAGCAGAGTTCTTCAGCATAGGAATTTCTCTTCCATCACCTTCAATAATCATTGGTATATACTGAGAAGTCTTTGTACCAGAGATTCTAAATAGATCTCTTATAGCCTTCAAAATATATTCTGACCATCTTCTTATAACATCAGATTTTACTTCCAGAAGATAGTGAATATGTTGAAGTTCTCTGACAGACTTCTTTAGCACATCAGTATCAGCTAGTTTGTAAGTTAATCCATCATTGAGAAATAAAATCAATTTCTCCTTTAGATTATCATTATCATGAGCACTTTGTCAAGGTGCTTTTGTTTGATTTGTTCATATGGTTTGTCTGTCAACATGAAAGGATCTCTTAGAGTAACTTCTACTCCTGTTTGTATCTTCTCTTCATCAGAACCTAATCCAGTTCTATCTTTAGGTTGCTTGGATCTCAACCCAAATGTTGCGAGTTGATTCATCATAAGATTGGATTTTAGTTCAACTGGAGTAGCTTTCTTCCATAACAACTTCTTCTTATCAGCAATTGTCATTTTTTCCAAATCAACTTGATCAGAATTTGATGTTTCTTCTGTAACTTGCTGTTCTTCATTCTGAACAATTTGAACAATGTCAGAGGTTATTTTAGATTCTTCAATTATCTTTCTTCTCTTCAGAATTTGAATAGTTTCATCTTCTATCAAATCATCATCGCATTATAGTTTGATAAACTGGAACGGAAGAACTTATCTTTTTCTCAATCTTTAAAGGTTCACCAGCCTTTTCTTTTCCTTTTGACTTAGGATCAATATCAGTTTGTGATCTAGTCTTGGACTTTGAAGTCTCAAAATTTGACTTTTCCTTGATTACAATGCCTTTTTCCTTAGGCCTTGGAGGTTTCTTTGCATCAGAAGCTTTAGACTTAAGATTTGTCTTCCCAGCTACAAATCTAGCTTCTTCCTCCTTGAGAGTTTCCAAATCCATTCCTGGATTTTGTTTCAGAAATAATCTTCTAGCTATCTCCTCATCAAGTATCTGGATTTTAGGATCTTTGTAATAAACAGTAGTCTGCTTCCCCTTTAGCTTCAAAGTTTGTAAAAACTTCTGAGAGTCTTTAGATCCTGACTGAATCAGAATATCAGAAGTTGACATCAGACTTTTAGCATTCACAGCATTAGAACTTGACTTGTTCTGTGTAGAAGATTTTCCTTGAACTTTTCCTTGACCTCTGCTCTTATCAGAGTTTCCCTGTGTAATATCCGGGATATATCGTGTAATTATTTTTGCTTAATATATGTGTTCAGTATCTATTCTGTGAACTAATTGTTAAGTGTTAAATGCGTTTGGATGTTTGAAAATATTATTAATTGAGTATTTTAATATATGTCCAAAATAAAATATTAATTGTCATATCTTCCAAATTATTTTTATGTTGATTTATGGATTTATAAAATCTATTTCCGAGTATTTAAAATCTATTTTATTAAAACGGGAACCAACCGACGTTATCCGTTGTTACGTTTTTGGAACCCGAAACTCTTCCGAGAACTCCTTCCTAACCTAATTGTAATATTCCGAGCATATTCCATGTTTCGACTTTTTCGATCCGGCGTACGGTTTGTGTGACGCCCTCAATCTCGGGGTTAGGAAATGAGGACTCACACACCTTCTAATCTAATAATTAAATATGCATAAACCCCGATTAACTACTAACAGGATCAACAGGATAAAGTATGAGACAAGATTACAACTACCAATCACAAAATATAACTTACAAGCCCGAAATACTATTAAATAAATAATATCGATTCCGGCTGGGAACCGACAGATAACCCATTGTATCTTTATACACTTCTTTCTAGGTGTGAGCTCACTCATAACAACTACTACCTGCTCTGGCAACCGGAAGCCCTCAACATGGTAGGGACCTCCAGGTACGCTCTTACGAGCAGTGCGCCTAAGCCTGGCCATCTTCTTGCTTAACTGCCATAGTTAGATTAAGACAAAACAAATGAGTATAAAACTTAGCAAGTAACTATATAGCAGTTCTACAATATCAAATCACAATATACTTTGAACAAACTAGGGCATTCTACTTTAATTAATCTAGGTGGCAGATTTCCATTTTTTTTTTGGGATAAGGAAAGGTATCTGAAGAATAGTTGGGCTTTCAAGAAACAAGGCTCGAAACAGGACGAAAGCCGACATTCATCACAAATCATTATAGGATCAAAATAGATCTTTCGATAGAGGAAAACAACAGTATTTCAAGATATAGAATCAATCATATGATCAACAATTTCAAGAATCAGGGTTCTCGAGCCTTAAGCTCCACAATGACATAATCAACTCTTTTCAAAGCAATATAAACCATTTTCATTTCCAAAATCAATTTACTGAATAAAAGTTTCAGTTCCATTTTAAATACTCACTTAGAACCCTTGATTGGATCACTTTATCTTTCCATTTCATTATATACGGGTGATCAGCCCGTATCGACCTCCATTCCGGTCTTTAAGGTACCAATCGATATAATTTCAGCCTTAAATTGGACTAGTCCCACTAGCCTCTTACCATGACTGGACTAGTCCCACTAGCCTCTTACGTCTCAATCCAATCCATCAGGAATTCATTTGGAAAACCTTGAGTTTGGAAAAACAAATAGGTTTTCTAAAATTCATTTTATCATTACCAAGCATTTGAAATCATTTAGACTCTTTCAAGTCGAAACTCATTCTTAATTCAGATTTTAAAGAAACAAAGTTCAGGGAATGAATCAAAGATACGCAAGGAACAATTCACAAGAATTTTGTATCAAGGACGACAAAGCACTAAATAAGAAAGATCAGCATTGACTTAGGGATCAATAGGGTGATCAAGAGAATCAGGGTATCATTAAACAGAGTTAACCAAGATAATCAATAGGTTCAATATGATTCATGGCATTATAGGTAACTTGAACAAAAAGGTCAGGTTATCAATGAGTGAAATCAATTGGCTTATCAATAACAGGTTATCAAGAACAGGGATTCTTTAAATCAATAACAGGGTTTCATAAAACATGGGTCTCATAAAACAAGGGTTTCATGCTTAAACAGTTCAATACTCTACATGGTATGAACAACATTTCCTTTATAAACATTTACACAAGTAATCAGACTTACTTGCCTGAATTTGCTTTCCTGAGGGTTGAACTACTGCCACCTAGTAAATCCTTTCCTTTCCTAGCCTGAATGCCCTCACGCTCCGAATCTACAATAAAACCAAAATCTTAATTAGATTCCCAACTCTCGTTCCCGGAATGATCCCACTATATGGTAACTCGATTATATCCTTGACTCGAGCATACGAATATAGCTTATACATATAAGCACATAGCACTTAGCATAATCCTTATATACTTAACAATCAAAGCGTACTCGCTTGACCTTGGCTATGTCTCAATTCACACTAACACGACTCTCTTTTACGAGTACAAGACCTATTTACAACCAAACATTTACGTATATACTATCACTTATATCAATCGACTTAATTTCCTTTTCTTTTGCTCCTTAATTCGAACCATACATACAAAACACATCCACATATATTCATTTTCAACCTCATATAAGCAAGCACAACTAATGCAATTCACAAGGATCATTTAGCACTTAAACTTCATCCCTTTTTAACCAAAAATCCGAATCTTACTTTTATTAAGATCGAAATCAACACTCCCGTTTAATTACCAAAATTCGAACATATCACTTCTTAATCTTTATCATGCAATCAAAATCTCACTTAGCAATTCAATCCACTTAATTTCACCTTTTTATTCCTAAGAATCCATTCGGGTTTTTCCATAAATCAACATACAAGAATGGATTTTAACATGCAAGGCAATACATCACATTTCCCACTTATTTTAGTTCTTAACTAGATCATTCCATTCACTTAAACACCAAATCATGTAACACCTAAATCATTCAACCAACATGCATTTGCTCAATCAATAATTAACCCCTTTTTTATCTTGTTTTCATTCGACAAGAACATAATTTTCAACTCAAGGACTAATCAATAACATGCACTAATTGATCTTCTTTAAAACTATCATGCAATCACCTTTAAGCCACATAAACCTAGTATTCAACAAGATTAACCCACAAAACCCGAAGTCCTCTTCTTTATTAGCAAAAGCCGAAGCAAAAACTCACATGCAAATCCTCAATTTTTGATTTTCTAAGCAACAATCATATGCACACATTCATTTTCTTCCTAACACAATCAATGGAATCATTTAATCAAGCACACACTTGAATTTCATCAAAGAAATAAAACCCTTTTCTAAATTTTCAAGAAATCATAACATGCAACACTAAAATCCAACGATCACATCATGGAAAATCCACCGGCTCTCCTTTGGATCATGGCCGGTGGTGGTCGAACTTGAGAGAGTCCATAATGGATCTCTTCTCGAGTTTATGACCTCCAATCACGCTTAAATTCACTATCTTAGTTATGCATCAAGAAATTGTTTTTCTTAAACATAACCATAGTGATTACTTCAACAAAACCTTTATAATCACTTACATGCAAGTAGGAATCGAAGTATATACCAAGAATAACAACTAATGGAAGCAATATCTCGGTGTTTGAGTGTGTTTTAATGGTTGTATGCGAGTGAGAGAGGTGAGAGATGAGAGAGCCGAGAGGGAGTGAGAGAGAGAGAGTGTGTTCGAGAGATAGAGAAGAGAAAAAAAGAAGAGAGAAAAGAGTGAGTGCAAGGAAAAGAGGAAGAAAATGGGGGAGGAAGGAGTATTTTATACTCCACCAAGATTAAGGGCAAAATAGTAATTCAATAATTCCTTTTTGACTGGCACTTTCTTTCTCTTTTTACTCAAATGCAATGAAATTCAAAATAAAAATATTTCTCTCTCGGAAAGATGAAATTGTCTTGAATAAAAATCTTTAACACGTAGGTTTCGAAATTAGCTTTCCAACCATTACTCATAATGAATTTTTGAGCGAACGGTTGATTTTATATGAATTTCGCAAACTTGCTTTAATAAATACATTTTCCACATAAAATCAATTTAAAAATGCAAAGATCAACAATCAAGTTCACTTATTATTTTTAAAAAGTCTCTAGGATCTTTACGAAGATAACAGAACAAATCCCATGTTTTTATCCTTCTTGGATGATTTTATAAAAATGCGCGAAGGTTAATTAAACCTTTACTTAAATCACGTAATTCCTTTAAAATTCACAAAATTGACACAGAACACATAGTCATGCACACAGTCAAGCAATCACACACATATAGTCACATAACGACTCAGGTCTGATCATAGAATCTATCCCTCTTTAATCCTTATCCTCTTTTACGCGTACCGGGTCACGTTCAGCCTGACGGCCCGACGCTCAGCCTTTCGATTATGCTTCTCATTATCTTTGCCAATCAACACGTCTTTTAAGATGCGAAATACTTTATTCATTCACTTCACATATAATTCACATTTTATATTATTTAATTCCATATTAGGACGGGTTCCGTTATACCTGACAGCCCGACACCAAGCTTAACTTCTAAGCTGACTCTTTAAATTGGAACGTTTTTATCCACGATCCTTAACTCTAGTATACAGATAAGACAAATAATCATCACTTAATCACATAATTATAATCTCATCACATAACACATACTTTATTTTCTTAATTACGACGCAAAATTCTCGGTCGTTACAATCTACCCTCCTTAAAAGGATTCTGTCCCCAGAATCTAATCTAAGAAAACAGATGGGGATACTTTTCTTTCATTTTGCTTTCTAATTCCCAAGTCGATTCTTCGACTAACGGATTTCTCCACAACACTCTAACTAGAGGTACAACTTTATTTCTAAGCGTCCTTTCTTTACGATCCAAAATTTGCACTGGTTGTTCTACATAGGACAAATCTGGTTGGATTTCCACTGGTTCCAACTCGATCACATGGCTCGCATCAACATTATACTTCTTCAGGAGAGATACATGAAACACATTGTGCAGATGTTGCATTTGTGGCGGCAGCGCCAATTCATACGCCACTTTCCCAACTTGTCGCAATACTTCAAATGGTCCAATGTACCTTGGACTCAACTTTCCTTTCTTTCCAAATCGAGTTAAACCTTTCCAAGGAGATATCTTCAACAAGACTTTGTCTCCAGTTTTAAATTGCTCATCTTTTCGTTCTTGATTCGCATACTTTGCCTGTCGGTCTTGTGCTGCAATTAATCTCTTTCGTATCATTTCAACCTTTTCCTTCGTTTGCTGAACTAGCTCTGGGCCAATTAACTTGCGCTCGCCAACTTCGTCCCAATAAGTAGGGGATCTACATTTTCTTCCATACAACGCTTCATAAGGCGGCATGCCAATACTTGCGTGATAACTGTTGTCGTAGGAAAACTCAATTAGAGGTAAATGATCATCCCAATTTCCTTTGAAATCTATTGCGCAGGTTCGCAACATGTCTTCAATCGTCTGAATTATCCTTTCACTTTGTCCGTCTGTCTGCGGATGATATGCCGTACTCATTTTCAACTTCGTTCCCAAATGATCATGGAATTGTCGCCAAAATCTTGAATTAAACCTTGGATCTCCATCAGACACGATAGATACAGGAACTCCATGATGCATCACGATCTCATTCGGATACAATTTGACCAACTTCTCTAATGAAAACCTTTCATTTATCAGCAAAAAATGTGCTAACTTTGTCAACCGATCGATTACCACCCAAATCGCATCGTGATTTGACTTGGTTTTAGGTAATCCTAGCATGAAATCCATCGCGATATGTTCCCATTTTCATTCAGGTATGTCCAGTGGCTGAAGCAATCCGCTTGGCCTTTGATGTTCCGCTTTAACTCTTTGGCACGTGTAACATTTACTTATCCATTCCGCAATTTCCTTTTTCATGTTTGGCCACCAATAATTCTCTTTTAAATCCTGGTACATCTTCGTACTCCCAGGGTGAATTGAAAATCTCGAGTTATGCGCTTCTTGCAAAATCTCGTGCTTTAGTTCCACAACATTAGGTATCCAAATACGTGAGTTAACACAGTATATCCCTTTTCCATCCTTTTGAGCTTTAATTTCTTCTCCCGTCAACTTATTCCCTTCGCGATTCATCACTTGCTCTTGACAACATCGAATCTTTTCCAAAATTTCAGGTTGAAACAGCATTGCATAAATAACTTCATCTCCACATTCTGGAGTCTGCACCTCTATTTCCATTTTATCAAAGTCTTTGATTAATTCTTCCGATGACGTTAACATATTCAACCTTTCCTTTCGACTTAAAGCATCAGCTACCACATTTGCCTTTCCAGGATGATAGTTTATCGCACAATCATAATCTTTGATCAATTCCAACCACCTTCTTTATCGCATATTCAGTTCTTTCTGAGTAAAGATATACTTTAAGCTCTTATGGTCCGTATAAATCTCGCACTTTTCCTCGTACAAATAATGCCTCCAAATCTTAAGGGCAAATACAATTGCTGCCAATTCCAAATTGCGCGTTGGATACTTTTGCTCATGCGGCTTGAGTTGCCTTGACGCATATGCTATTACTTTCCCATGTTGCATTAACACGCATCCAAGTCCTTTATATGAAGCATCACTGAATATCACAAATTCCCCTTTATCATCTGGTAATACCAACACTGGGGCGGTTACCAATCTCTTCTTTAACTCTTGGAAACTGTCCTCACACTTTTCTGTCCAAACGAACTTCTCGTTCTTTCTGGTCAACTTTGTGAACGGAACGACAATCTTTGAGAAATCTTGCACAAATCTTCTATAGGATCCGGCTAATCCCAGAAAACTTCTGACTTCCGTCGGAGTCTTGGGTCTTTCCCAATTCATTACAGCTTCTATCTTGGCTGGGTCCACTTTAATTCCTTCTTTATTGACTACGTGACCAAGGAATTGCACTTTCTTTAGTCAAAATTCACACTTTGAAAACTTTGCATACAGCTTCTCTTTTCGCAGAATTTCCAAGGAAATCCTCCAATGCTCCTTATGATCTTCTTCCGTCTTGGAGTAAATCAGTATATCATCGATGAACACAATCACGAACTTTTCCAAATATTGCTTGAAGACTCTGTTCATAAGATCCATAAATGCAGCTGGCGCATTCTTTAAGCCAAATGCCATCACCAAAACTCATAGTGTCCGTATCTTGATCGGAACGCTGTCTTGGGTATATCTTCCACTTTGATCTTTAGTTGATGATACCCAGATCTTAAATCAATCTTTGAAAAGCACGAAGCTCCTTTCAATTGGTCAAACAAGTCATCGATCCACGGTAAAGGGTACTTATTCTTGATCGTCAACTTATTCAGCTCACGGTAATCGATACACAACCGCATACTTCCATCTTTTTTCTTTACAAACAACACTGGTGCGCCCCGCGGGGATACACTCGGTCGGATCACTCCTTTGTCCAACAATTCTTGTAACTGAGCTGCCAATTCCTTCATTTCAACCGGCGCCATGCGATAGGGAGCTTTCGACACTGGTTCCGTACCAGGAGCCAAGTCAATCGTAAACTCAATCTCTCTGTCTAGAGGTAGTCCAGGAAATTCATCAGGAAACACGTCTGGAAATTCCCTTACCATCGGAATATCATCAATCTTTACAGATTCTTTCTCTACGTCCACGACATGAGCCAAATAAACTTCGCATCCTTGACGTATTAATCTTCTCGCCTCAATAGCCGTTAGAAATTTCGTCTCTTGCCTCTTTCCTTTAAATATCACTTCCTCACCATCCTTGGTTCTTAACTTCACTTTCTTACTTTTACATTCTATTTGCACCTCATGGTTTGACAACCAATCCATTCCTAGTATAACCTCAATTTCTCCTAACTTAAAAGGAATTAAGTCAGCAGAAAAGTGCCGACCTTCTATAGTCACATCACAGTCTGGACAAATCTTATTAACAACAACTTTCTCTTGATTTGCTACCTCTATAATCAAATTAGGCTCTAGAGGGTATGCAACATAATTTACTTTATCAAGAATACTTTCAGAGATAAAAGATCTGGTTGCTCCAGAATCCATCAAAACTTTTACTTCTACTGAGTTTATAACAAGCATACCTGCTACCACGTCCACCTCTTGCACCGCATCTTTCATTGACATGTTAAAGGTCCTAGCTCTGGGCTGAGCTGATGGTGCAGGGAGTGATGGCGGTCCAGCAATTCTGAGAACATTAGCCTTCTGCACAGGCTCCTTGCAATTCCTAGCCATATGGCCCACTTTACCACACTTGAAACAAGCCAAATCAGGCTTCCTTACTCCATTTGAACATTCTGAAGAATAATGCCCCTTCTGGTTGCACTTGAAACATGTTATGTCCAGCTTATTACACCTCCCCGGCTGTCTCTTTCCACAGTTCCTGCATTCTTGCATATGGGGTCTACTTTCCTTTCCCGGTTGTCCAGCTTTCTGGAAACGGTTCTTCTGAGCTCCATTCCCGGGTCTAAACTTCTGGAACTTTTGGTTCTGACCTCCACCATTCTTCCCAAACTTCCCTCTGAACTTTGAGCTTCCTTGCTCTTGCTCAGAGCTTTCAAACTTCCTCTTTCTTCCTTCATTTTCTTTTCGAGCAGCTTTCTGCTCACCTTCTACTATCATTGCTTTCTAAACCAATGCAGCATAGTTCTTGATCTCCAACATTGCTATTTGACTCCTAATCCACGGCTTGAGTCCCTGCTGGAACCTCTTAGCCTTCTTCACTTCAGTATTCACATACTCAGGTACGAACCTTGACAATTCCGAAAACTTCACCTCATATTCTGCTACCGACATTTCCTCCTGTCTAAGATCCAGAAATTTCATCTCCAACTGATCTTGCATATAACTTGGCAAATACTTTTCCAGAAACATCTCGGTAAACTTCTCCCAAGATAAGTCTTTGCCTTCCAACAACGCCTTAGAAGACTCCCACCAGAAACTTGCTTCATCCTTCAGATAATAACTTGCGTACTGAGCTTTCTTATCATCCTTAACTTCGGCTAATTCAAAAGCTTTTTCCATCTCTCTCAACCACGACTGCGCTTTAATTGGGTCTGGCAAACCTAAGAACTCTGGGGGATGAACGGATTGAAAGTGCTTGAAATTTCCAACTTTTGGGGCCACAGGTTGTTGTAAAAGCTGAGCAAGTCTGCTCATCATGGTGGTTTCTGGGTTTATTTCTGGGTCTTGGGTGGGAATTTCTTCTTCTTGGTGATATGGTGAGTTGGCCATTTCTTACAAACCTGATTGAGCAATTATTTAGCAATACAATAGCATGGCATATATATAATAATAATTTTTATGAAATCTCTTTTGTGGGTTTTAAGTTTTACCCAATTTGCGCATGCAATCCTATTACTACATAATTCTCATATCAGTGTTGTTTTATCATGGCACGGAATAGGGTTTTATGATCTTTAAATATGGTTATACGAAAACATGGTTGTATTTAAAACATGGCATTGAGAACAGTTTATAAGATAATCAAGGTGCACAAAGGAAAGCAAGATAATAGATTTATTTAATCAAAGGTTTCATAGGGAATATTCTGGATATTAAGGTTCTGAATCAAGGTACAATAAATAGCAGGGTTAAACAGAGGAAAAACTGGAAAACATCCCCTATCTACCCCTAACTTCCAACTACTACTGCTACTACTACACTATTCTGAAATACAACGAGATAAATGAAAAGGGATCCCGACATCTGACCAAGTATCCCAAAGCCTACCAGCGCTGAAAACAATAACAACAATCTACGGGCTCAACCAACAGTCCCGTCTAATCATCTAGAATCTCCCTCAACACAACCAACATCCAGCGAATGATCTTATACAGCCTCCGGGCCTCAGCATCAGCATCACTAGTGGATGGTCCCTCATCCAATCTCCTCCTGGCAACCTGCTCCACCATCTTTACCCGAACTCGCCACTCATCATCCATAACAGAAGCACTCTGCCTAGACTCTCTAATCAACCTATCTACCAAAGCTCCCAACTCAGGAATGCGGGAGTACACAAAGTCTCGGTCCTGGACTAACTTGCCACCAACACCGACAGGAACAGTCTTAGGCATCTCTGACTCTGGCTCAGGGGCAGGGGTCTCTGAATCTCGCCTCAGGGGTGAAATCTGCATGGGGATCTCACTACTCTCAGAAGGGTCCTCCTCTGGGTCTGAACTAACATACACAGGCTCCTCTGGAGAGGGTGGAACGGGGTCCACAGGGGTACCAGTCAAGCTAATCTCTGAGTCTGAGTCACTACCACTACTAGGATCCTGAGAGAAAACACAAAACAGCAACCAAGAAACAATGTTAGGGTTAAATAAAGCTTCCAGCTAACTCACACCCTAACTCTAGTTTCCACTTTACCAATCAACACTTTCCTTAGACTATACCTAATAGTCTAACTCAACTCTAGATGAGTCGAATTATCTCGCGACATGGCTATATTCCCAAAACACCCCTTTTTAAAACCTAACTTGTCTCAGGGACTAGATCCTGTAGCTCTGATACCAACTTCTGACGCCCTCAATCTCGGGGTTAGGAAATGAGGACTCACACACCTTCTAATCTAATAATTAAATATGCATAAACCCCGATTAACTACTAACAGGATCAACATGATAAAGTATGAGACAAGATTACAACTACCAATCACAAAATATAACTTACAAGCCTAAAATACTATTAAATAAACAATATCGATTCCGGCTGGGAACCGACAGATAACCCATTGTATCTTTATACACTTCTTTCTAGGCGCGAGCTCACTCATAACAACTACTACCTGCTCTGGCAACCGGAAGCCCTCAACATGGTAGGGACCCCCAGGTACGCTCTTACGAGCAGTGCGCCTAAGCCTGACCATCTTCTTGCTTAACTGCCATGGTTAGATTAAGACAAAACAAATGAGTATAAAACTCAGCAAGTAACTATATAGCAGTTCTACAATATCAAATCACAATATACTTTAAACAAACTAGGGCATTCTACTTTAATTAATCTAGGTGGCAGATTTCCATTTTTTTTTTGGGATAAGGAAAGGTATCTGAAGAATAGTTGGGCTTTCAAGAAACAAGGCTCGAAACAGGACGAAAGCCGACATTCATCACAAATCATTATAGGATCAAAATAGATCTTTTGATAGAGGAAAACAACAGTATTTCAAGATATAGAATCAATCATATGATCAACAATTTCAAGAATCAGGGTTCTCGAGCCTTAAGCTCCACAATGACATAATCAACTCTTTTCAAAGCAATATAAACCATTTTCATTTCCAAAATCAATGTACTGAATAAAAGTTTCAGTTCCCTTTTAAATACTCACTTAGAACCCTTGATTGGATCACTTTATCTTTCCATTTCATTATATACGGGTGATCAGCCCGTATCGACCTCCATTCCGGTCTTTAAGGTACCAATCGGCATAATTTCAGCCTTAAATTGGACTAGTCCCACTAGCCTCTTACCATGACTGGACTAGTCCCACTAGCCTCTTACGTCTCAATCCAATCCATCAGGAATTCATTTGGAAAACCTTGAGTTTGGAAAAACAAATAGGTTTTCTAAAATTCATTTTATCATTACCAAGCATTTGAAATCATTCAGACTCTTTCAAGTTGAAACTCATTCTTAATTCAGATTTTAAAGAAACAAAGTTCAGGGAATGAATCGAAGATATGCAAGGAACAATTCACAAGAATTCTGTATCAAGGATGACAAGGCACTAAATAAGAAAGATCAGCATTGACTTAGGGATCAATAGGGTGATCAAGAGAATCAGGGTATCATTAAATAGAGTTAACCAAGATAATCAATAGGTTCAATATGATTCATGGCATTATAGGTAACTTGAACAGAAAGGTCAGGTTATCAATGAGTGAAATCAATAGGCTTATCAATAACAGTTTATCAAGAACAGGGATTCTTTAAATCAATAACAGGGTTTCATAAAACATGGGTCTCATAAAACAAGGGTTTCATGCTTAAACAGTTCAATACTCTACATGGTATGAACAACATTTCCTTTATAAACATTTACACAAGTAATCAGAGTTACTTGCCTGAATTTGCTTTCCTGAGGGTTGAACTACTGCCACCTAGTAAATCCTTTCCTTTCCTAGCCTAAATGCCCTCACGCTCCGAATCTACAATAAAACCAAAATCTTAATTAGATTCCCAACTCTCGTTCCCGGAACGATCCCACTATATGGTAATTCGATTATATCCTTGACTCGAGCATACGAATATAGCTTATACATATAAGCACATAGCACTTATCATATAGCATAATCCTTATATACTTAGCAATCAAAGCGTACTCGCTTGACCTTGGCTATGTCTCAATTCACACTAACACGACTCTCTTTTACGAGTACAAGACCTATTTACAACCAAACATTTACGTATATACTATCACTTATATCAATCGACTTAATTTCCTTTTCTTTTGCTCCTTAATTCGAACCATACATACAAAACACATCCACATATATTCATTTTCAACCTCATATAAGCAAGCACAACTAATGCAATTCACAAGGATCATTTAGCACTTAAACTTCATTCCTTTTTAACCAAAAATCCGAATCTTACTTTTATTAAGATCGAAATCAACACTCCCGTTTAATTACCAAAATTCGAACATATCACTTCTTAATCTTTATCATGCAATCAAAATCTCACTTAGCAATTCAATCCACTTAATTTCACCTTTTTATTCCTAAGAATCCATTCGGGTTTTTCCATAAATCAACATACAAGAATGGATTTTAACATGCAAGGCAATACATCACATTTCCCACTTATTTTAGTTCTTAACTAGATCATTCCATTCACTTAAACACCAAATCATGTAACACCTAAATCATTCAACCAACATGCATTTGCTCAATCAATAATTAACCCATTTTTTTATCTTGTTTTCATTCAGCAAGAACATAATTTTCAACTCAAGGACTAATCAATAACATGCACTAATTGATCTTCTCTAAAACTATCATGCAATCACCTTTAAGCCACATAAACCTAGTGTTCAACAAGATTAACCCACAAAACCCGAAGTCCTCTTCTTTATTAGCAAAAGCCGAAGCAAAAACTCACATGCAAATCCTCAATTTTTGATTTTCTAAGCAACAATCATATGCACACATTCATTTTCTTCCTAACACAATCAATGGAATCATTTAATCAAGCACACTCTTGAATTTCATCAAAGAAACAAAACCCTTTTCTAAATTTTCAAGAAATCATAACATGCAACACTAAAATCCAACGATCACATCATGGAAAATCCACCGGCTCTCCTTTGGATCATGGCCGGTGCTGGTCGAACTTGAGAGAGTCAATAACGGATCTCTTCTCGAGTTTATGACCTCCAATCACGCTTAAATTCACTCTCTTAGTTTTGCATCAAGAAATTGTTTTTCTTAAACACAACCATAGTGATTACTTCAACAAAACCTTTATAATCACTTACATGCAAGTAGGAATCAAAGTATATACCAAGAATAACAACTAATGGAAGCAATATCTCGGTGTTTGAGTGTCTTTTAATGGTTGCATGCGAGTGAGAGAGGTTAGAGATGAGAGAGCCGAGAGGGAGTGAGAGAGAGAGAGAAGAGAAAAAAAGAAGAGAGAAAAGAGTGAGTGCACGGAAAAGAAGAAGAAAATGGGGGAGGAAGGAGTATTTTATACTCCACCAAGATTAAGGGCAAAATAGTAATTCAATAATTCCTTTTTGACTGGCACTTTCTTTCTCTTTTTACTCAAATGCAATGAAATTCAAAATAAAAATATTTCTCTCTCGGAAAGATGAAATTGTCTTGAATAAAAATCTTTAACACGTAGGTTTTGAAATTAGCTTTCCAACCATTACTCATAATGAATTTTTGAGCGAACGGTTGATTTTATATGAATTTCGCAAACTTGCTTTAATAAATACATTTTCCACATAAAATCAATTTAAAAATGCAAAGATCAACAATCAAGTTGACTTATTATTTTTAAAAAGTCTCTAGGATCTTTACGAAGATAACAAAACAAATCCCATGTTTTTATCCTTCTCGGATGATTTTATAAAAATGCGCGAAGGTTAATCAAACCTTTACTTAAATCACGTAATTCCTTTAAAATTCACAAAATTGACACAGAACACATAGTCATGCACACAGTCAAGCAATCACACACATATAGTCACATAACGACTCAGGTCTGATTATAGAATATATCCCTCTTTATTCCTTATCCTCTTTTACGCGTACCGGGTCACGTTCAGCCTGACGGCCCGACGCTCAGCGTTTCGATTACGCTTCTCATTATCTTTGCCAATCAACACGTCTTTTAAGACGCGAAATACTTTATTCATTCACTTCATATATAATTCACATTTTATATTATTTAATTCCATATTAGGACGGGTTCCGTTCTACCTGACGGCCCGACACCAAGCTTAACATCTAAGCTAACTCTTTAAATTGGAACGTTTTTATCCACGATCCTTAACTCTAGTATACAGATAAGACAAATAATCATCACTTAATTACATAATTATAATCTCATCACATAACAAATACTTTATTTTCTTAATTACGACGCAAAATTCTCGGTCGTTACAGTTTGTCCTGCGCGGGTCCCGGCTCAACATTTTCGATACAATATTCGTTTCGGTAAATCAATAAAACTCGTATTTCGATAAACGGGAACTTTTTATTAAACTATCCCAATTATCACCTCGTAATACGTGTAACCAGGCGCTGAGACCAAGACCGCAGTACAAATTGTACTGATCTGGATAACTGTCCCGAAAACCGATACCGTTTGGATCAGGTTTTACAAATAAACGTACCGTTTTATATCCAGAATGATCCAACGGGATACTAATTTTCCGTAATTATAAATAACCTTTTAACGGATTTTATTTCGTATCAAAATCATTTATAGACAGATAATTATATAATTTTCCAGAGAAAAATCTTATATTCATATAATCTTCCAAGAATCAAACCAACTTTTGGAGGTGTTATTGATCTTTGTTTGGAAAGCTCGAGTAACCAATTTGAAGGTCTTGAAAAGCTCTATCAGATTCTGTGATCCATACACCTGCATAAATCAAGGTTTATTTTCTATATTTGTATTTATTTTCGAATTAATTTTACTAAAAATATGAATTTTTGTTCGGATGATTGTTTGTATGATTTGATGATTGCATGTTGTAGAGCTTGTTTTCCTGATAATTTTGATATATTATACGTCTGATTTGGAGTTCAATAACATGTTCAAAATTGAGTTTGATTTTCGAATTGTGAAATTAGGGTTTATAACCCGTATGAATGTTCTTAATTTAAATTTGGGGGTTTCTTATGTCGGGATAGATAGATGTTGTGGTATAGTGGGTTGTGTTCTCTGTGAAATTTGCAATCCAATCATACAAGTTTCACAAATCAACGAGGTCTGTAGAGAAGGGAGTTGTCCTTTGAAGTTTACGTCGAGTTCGCCGGAAACCGACGAACTTCTCGGCAATTTTCCGGCCTATTCAGGGGTTGTCTGTGTGATTAAAGAGTATGGTTAGATTCATGGTAAATTGTAGATGTAATATGGAGCTTGTGGTGGTGGGAGGATGCCGGAGTCGAGTTCTCCGGCGAACCCCGACTATTTTCCGGCGAGGGCTGAAAAAATTGCAGTTTAGTACCCTGACTTTTGAAAACGATGAAGTTCATTCCCTGAACTTTTCAGAGTTTGTAAAAGTTGGATTCATGTTTTAAAAATATTCAAAAATCATATTTCCTATTTATTTTTATTATAAAAATTCGTTTTAATTTCTGAAAATTCTGAAAATTATTATTTTAATTCCAAAAAATTATTTTTAATTCAAAAAAATAAATCTGAATTAATTAGTTAATTAATTTTAGTTAATTTTTAATTGATTAATTGGTCTATTAATTCGAAAATTAATTGATTAATTGATTTAATTAATTATTAATTAATTTTAATTAATTATTTAATTAGATTTAATTATTTAAAAATGATTTAAAAATCCCGAAAAATAGTTTCGAGCTTTAAAATATTAATCTAAATTATTTCCAAGGCTCGATAATTATTATAAAATTGTTTTGAAGCCAGAAGTGGCCAACCAAACCCTATTTGCTACTCTGAAATCGATCCAACGATCCGTTTTAATTCCGAAAAATGTTTTAAAAATCATTTTAAGTAACCGAAAGCCTATTTATGACCCGAGACTTCTTTATAAATGAGATATCATTGATTATGTGACGTGTTATGTGTTATATGTGACTTGTTGGTTGACTGTCGGTTTGTATATTCGATGTTTACATGTTTATTGCGTAACTTTCAATCCGTTAATCGGATTTGGGTAAAACGAAGGGTAGATAGGAGTATGTATTGAATAGAATCATATGAGTTGAATATTGATAGATGCTTATGATATGTGAGCAGAAGAGGCAAGATGTAGGAAAGGGAAACAGGTAGTTGAGGAGTAAGACGATTGTGATTGGAAGCGAGTGCAGTGTAGTAAGCTAATACCAAGCAAATGTTCTGAACTTTCTCAAGATATTATAGTGATTGATAGTCTTGTTTTATATTACAAGTGCTTTGAAGCACTGAACCCTAACCATGAATCCAGCTATTGATCTTGAGCCGTAAACCTGATTCTTTCTAGACCATTGATTGTTGTATACCCAAATATGAACCACAAATATACGATATTACTCCACAAATACATACAAACTAAATACCATATACTGAATCGAATTACCTACATACTCAAACCATTGTATCTTATGCTTTGAAAGACCAAATCCTTGAAACTCTGAAATGTCATTTCCTTTGTTTTCCAATTCTTTCCTTACCCAGCATCCAAGATTTGAAATTACCTTATTGATCCTTACGTAGATTGAAACCCTTTCATTATTGAACACTCAATGTTGTTAATGATTATGTTTATTGTTTATTATTGTTTATTCTGTTATTATGTTAGAATTGGATTGTTTATATAAAATTGTGGACCAGATTTGTGGTCAGACCATATAATGGTCAAGTTAGGCCAATGTGTGCCTTGGATCCAGTAGTTAGAGCAGTGTTGTGTGCTTTGCTCAGGGTTAGTGTGTGACTGATCAGCAGCCTAACCTTGGTTTTTCTTAAAATGAAACTATAATATCCAATTCTAAATCATAATCCATTATTCACTTGACATCATAACCATGTTCACCTGATGATCATTATTCTCAGTTTTGTCATTGTGACTTGCTGAGCTAGTTAGCTCATTTATGCGATGTTATTTATATTCTTTTCCAGTTAAAAAGGAACCAGTTGGTAGCGAGGATCCCCAGTTCAGCGCGAGAGCTAGGGGTACAAGTTGATCAAGTTGAGCTAGTAGGCTTCTTTTGGGATAATTTAAGTTTGTAATAATGTTTAATACTCAGTTCTGAGTTTGAATAGTTGGGATTTGAACGGTTTGTAATATAAGTAGATGTGTTTGGCTTGTGTGCATACTTTAACCTGTTGTGACCCATGGTAGTTGGTAAGTAGGGTCACTGCATATTATTATTATCTTTATTATTGTTATAAGCAGGTTATAAATAAGGTGTGTGTGTGTGGACCCCAAACTTCTGACCCGGGTTTGGAGGGCGCCACACCCTGATCATCACCTTTATCATCATTCTTCTTCAGTATTTGAGTAGGTGAACATTTGGATTTAACTACCATCTCCCCCTTTTTGGCATCATCAGGAAGTAAGAGAGAAATAAGAAGTTCAACTGAAAATTGGATTTCATCCAATTGAGCTTTCTAAGAAACTTGGTTAGCCAGAACCTCATCAATTTGGGCCTGTTGCTTCTCTTGAATCTTCTCAATGGTTTCAATTTTCTCAAGAGTAGGTCTGATATATCTGTTCTTGTCAAGCTTGATCTGTAGATCTAGCTTATCAGCATGTTCCTTTAGTGTATCAACCTTTTCATGAGTAGAAGAATGTAGACCTTGAAGATGTTTGGTAGATAGAGCAGTGATCTTGAGTTGTGTCTTTAAATCAGCATTTGTGAGCAACTCATCAGCTTTAACAATATGCTCTGTCAGAATTTTAGGGCTTGGAATGAAATCAGTGTCATTCCACTTCTTGGTCCACTCCACACCTCTGTGAGTATCCTCCCAAGGAATAGGTGCTTCCTATTCAACAAATTTCTTCACCAATTCTTCCTTGCCTAGTATGGGAACTGGAGTCTCAACAGAAACACTGTCTTCAGAAATTGAGGAAGACTCACTATGTTCTGACAGAGAAACAGTGTGTGAAGCAACTGGAGATTCAGGAACAGCTTCATTTAAATTCTGAGCATCAGAATTTATCTCTAGAGCTGGTGTGGTTGGTGTAGATGTTATCTGAGCATTTAAAATTGGAGAATGAGTTGGATAGTGCTGAGCTTCTGTAGATGGAGCTTCCAGATAAAGAACATTTGGTATATTTAAATTGTGAATTCAGTTTGTTCTTTAGCATCATCTGTAGCTTTAATAGGAGAGACAGGAGGGGTAACCACTGTATCATTAACAGTGTCTTTGGCTTGAGCTGGAAGAGCTTCAATGGTAATTGGTTCTTATGAGATCAGAGATTCCTGATCCCCTTCCTCAGCTTCTTCAGTATCTTCTGATGGAGCTTTAGCCAAATACCTCATAGCCTTCATTTTCTTCAATCTCCTTGCCAATGAAGGAGTTGCTTCAGCAGCAACAGAACTTACAGTTTTCCTCTTCAAAGTATCAGAACTTTGAGCTGCTGTTTCTTTCTGAGAAGTAACATTCTCAGCTTCAACTGTCACAGGTTCTGATGCATGAACCCGTGCTTCAATTGTTTCCGCTTCACTATCAGATTCATCTCTGAGAATCATCTTCCTTCTCTTTTGTGGAGGTTGAGGAACAGACTTTGTCCTCTTTGGGCTGGAAGATGAAGATCTGTTGGTATGTGCTGATGATTCAGGTTGAGATGATTGAGTTGATGGTTTGAAAGATGTCCTGATGGTAGATTTTGGTTGTGGTTGAGAAGTGTGAGGTGTTTGGGTAGTGGTGGTAGGTGCTGATGGTTGAGGTTCAGATGGTTGGACATCAAGATATAGTGCAGTGTATGTAACTGGATCATAGGTTATTAAGGCTTGTTTGATAGATAAAGGAATTTGGAGGGGTCTTAACATAGCCTTCTTATTATCAGTAGATAATAAGTCATTAAAAGCTCTTTTAGCTAGTCTAAATGGTGAAAGTGATTCACTAGCTAATTGGGGCTTATCAGAACAACAAACACTATATATAAGTTGACAGAATCTAGCAAAATAGACAGTATTCCTATCTTCTGTCTGTTGGATTTTTAATCACAGCGGGGTGTGGAAAAACACTTTTACACACATAAAATCCAAATAAAAGCATATAAATCGTGAATAAAAATTCGAGGGATCGAATCTAACCTTTTAAAATTAATTCGGAGACAACGATCAGAGATCCTTAGCAGTTGCTCCTCAAGTGTGAAGCACTCCACCGGTATCCACCAAGAAAACGACTTTTAGGAGGAGGAGGAGGTGGAGAGAATTTGGTTTTCTAAAACTTTTGGGTTTCTGGGGTTAGAATAAAAATAGGGTCTATAATAGTGTATTTATAGGCAAAATTTTCAGCTGAAATTTTCCCATAAATAATATTATTATTATCCCATTTATTATTCTTATTAATAATTAAAACACCTTTTAATTATTAATCCTTTTTCTAAACACTTTAGAAATAATTCTCTCTCTTGATTTAATTTCCAAAAATTAAATCCTTTAATTAATAATATTAAGAACTTTTCTTAATTAATTTATAATCAATTAAATCTCATTTAATAAATTATTAAATTTGCCAATTAATTATTTATTTCATAAATAAATAATTATCAGCCATTATTAATTAATTCCACCACCATTAAATCATTCTCTTTTTATGGTGTGACCCTGTAGGTTCAATATTAAGCCGGTAGTAGAAATAAATAATAATAAAACTATTTTATCATTATTTATATAAATTCTCTAATTTATTAAATATGATTAATTAATTAATCACATTTATTCTACATCGTGAGGGATGCTTCTCAACATATCGCGACTATCCGGATAATATGAATTCACTGCTTAGAATACCAAGAACCTGTCAGTGAATAGTTACCGTATAATAAACTCCTTCTACCCTACAATGCCCCGATTAAATATAAGGCATGGATCTCGTGTCAAGCCTATCTAATTTAATCACTTGCTTACCATTTATTATGCGTAGTTCTATGCAAATCAGAAACTCCTTTCTAATTTCATTCACTCTGGCCAGAGATTCCTGAACTAGCATAAGTGGATCAGCCTTGAACATTCACTTCCTTCACTGGAAGGGGTAGATCCTTTATTGATCATACACTATCTTCGTGTACAAATTCCTATACCCAGTAGAGCCCTAATAATTGTCCCTGGAGACTAAGAACTAAACCAAAGCATAGTTCAGTGTACACAAGATGACTATGATGACCTCAAGTCTAAGGATACTTGTACAACTATCACTATGTGAACAACTGCTGACACGTGAGTGAACTCCATCAGTTGTTCAGCTGGGCGGGTCATGTTAGTGAACTTATTCTATAATAAGCACCTACATACTATGTAACACCCCCAGATCCGGGGTCGAGGATCCGGGTCGTCACGGTCTTTCTTTCCACAATATCACTTCACTTAATTAATAATAAATAACCTTATGCTGTGACCCCACACTAACACACACACCACAACCCGTTATAGTCTCAGAGATGAAAATAAGTACAAGTCTTTGAATCCACCATTTAAAAGTTATTACAACCCAAAACGATTACTTGATAAATTTACAGTTAATTGCCATTATCTGCCACAAGTTATAATTATACATAATTGATTCTCAAAAGTAGATGGTCTGATCTACAATAGATCTACCTCTGCAGCTATAACAGCTACAACATCATCGGGAAGACGCGGGACGCTTCCCACACGCTTGCGCTGGGTCTGCTGGAGTCTGGCCATCTTTCCTAACTGTTGTTATGTGATGAAGAAATAAAGCAAGAGTGAGCCTTACAGCTCGCAAGATAATATATAGTGATAACAATAATATAAGTATCTAAATGGATACTTACTAGAATCTTTTATCAAGTGTAAGATAATTACTTACTAGATATAAGTAAAAACAAGGGATGAAGTTACCAAATACTTCACTACACTTATATCATTTATAAAGCTACTTGAACTACCACTGTTCAAAGTATTAAGAGTTTTCAACCGTTCATCACATAGATGAGACTACAAGACAAGATTTGAATAGATTAAATCTTTGAAATATTATTAAAGGAAATGAAGTCATGATATACTTCATTAAGTTCTGATATATATATATATATATATCCACATATACATCTTCTTTATACAATTTCCTGAAAACCTCTGTCATGTAAAGTATGAACAGAGTTGCAATATCCAATAAATTTGGAAAGGAAAAGAATTTTGGCATAAACCAGATATCTTGCTGATCAGGCAAAGATACCCATAAGTAACCTTTTCTACTAGTAGATGGACGAATTCCCTACTGGTCATCACCCTGGTCTCAATAGGACCTTATACTGGACTGCCACTCAGCCACTTATGCATTTGATGGACTGCCACTGAGCCACTTACACTATTATGGACACCCACTGAGCCCATGTTGCTTATGCCGACTCAATAGATGGACTTACTTCTCGAACGTTGGGTAAGTAATCAAGTCATTTACCAAAACTGCAACCGTGTTGCGAATATAAAATACACCACAGAGCCGGATCCCTCAGGTTTTGAGCGAGTATTTAAATCCCCTTAAAAAGGAAGATCTTAAATATAAAAATGAGTTTTGGGATCCGCTCTAACTTTTAAAAATCATTTTGAATACTCGAAAACACTTTATAGAGTGTTTGGAGTAAAGCTGATTTAATGAAGTAAATCAGTCCCCAGAATATTTAGAAAATGACTGAATATTATTATTTAAATAATATTCCCATAAAGAATAATCTTTATAAAAATAATTGAAGTATAAGTATTAAAACTTATACTTGAAACGAGTATTAAATAACCAAAGATATACTTATATGAAAGTACTATCTTTATTTGAATAATCGAAAATAAGTTTGATTATTTACACCTTATTCTTTAATAAAATAAAGAACAAATCTCAGCAAATAATCGGAGTCATAGATCCTCAAATGAATATTCAAAAATATTCATTAAATAATATAAACTGAGTCATAAGCCCTCGAATGAATATTCAAATAATATTCAATAAATAATATAAAAGAGTCATAAGCCCTCGAATGAATATTCAAATAATATTCAGATAATAAAATAAAAGAAGTCATAAGTCCTCGAATGAATATTCAAAATAATATTCATTTAATATAAAGGAGTCATACGCCTTCGAATAATATTCGAAATAATATTCAATAATAAAATAAAGTTAAAGTTATCGAATAAACCTTATTCGATTAATAGTTTTGAAAACTATGACTATATATATATATAAGTATATATATATATATATATTTATATTCATATATACAAAATCTACTCGGGATCCTCGACTCCCGGTTTTAGAAAATATTTCCACCTTTTGGGTCCCTATACTAAGGGTATATGCAAGTTACCGCTATCCTCTAGCATAGGTATTATCAACTGAATCAACAGATATATATGGAAAGAATACGAAACAGGCATGCATATATATATATACCATAGCAGCATGCTTCAATATATTGCAACATTTGCTAATTAACCAACATGCATCTATCGCAAGATAATGCATATACATATTTACATCACAACAACAGTTACAACGGGTAGAAAACTTGCCTGAGCAACTTGGGGTGATAAAAGGCTCGGGACGAGTCTGGTAACCTATAAACAACAAGTAAGTTGGAATTAAACCAAAGTCACTTGTAAATCTATACTTTAACTAACTTAGACTCTAACGCTTGTTTTGCGCTTACTGATTCGCTTAAGTCACTCGGGTACCCTCGGCTCCACCATTTTTAATAATTTAACCTTTACGAGTTTTAAGGCGATTCCTTCGCGAGTGTCTTACCAACTGCCCAACACACTTACCATAAATGTTTCATGCATTAATTAACCCTTTTTGGTCTTTAACCTTTGTTTCAAAGTAAGGCGAGGGGAAAAGTTTCGTTCGCGAAACGCCGTTACTTGAAACGGCCGTTTCTCCTAAACCGTGCATCGGAATCGAACGAACTACATATCAAAATGAAGCTCGTAACATGAGCTATCTAAACATGGCAATGGTCATAATCTAGCAGGGGGTTCTCGGGTCCTAATGTTATGCACAAAAACAGTCTAAAGAAAATCGGACGTTACGACGGCTATGTTTACGCGATTTCCCAATTTTAAACCATTCAAAACCAACCCAATTCAACCTCAATTCCAACATACAACCAACATCCATCCTTATCACATCATAACAACCCCAACCAATTCAATTTTAACATTCATACTTATGCCTAAGCTTAACTTTAACCACTTAAGTTCTTTTAATCAAAACAACAACATTAACCATTCCATTTCACTACCATTTCAAATCCCAAACTCTAATCACAACAACAAGCTACAATATCACCCTACTAATCAAAATCATCTTATAATACATAGGAATCTAGGGTTTGGAGATGGTATACCTTCCTTGAAGTGGTGGGAGGAGCTAGGAAGCCTTAAGAAGCTTTGAGAAGTCTTAGGAATGCTTGGATCTTCAAGGAAAACAAGAAAAATTTCAAGTTAAAAACTTGAAAACACTATTCATAGTCTTCTTCTTTGATTAAATGAAGAAGATGGAGAAAGAATTGATGGCTTAAACTCATGATATAGCCCTAACTAAGCATGAAGATGATTAGGGAATTAACTCACCAATTTAGGAAGCTTGGATCTTTGATTTTTGAATTTCCTTGCCTTTTGAATAGTAAAAAGCCGAGAGCTCTCAAGAACAAAGCCTTGGTTCTTTTTGATTTTGATGAAAAATGATTTTGCTTGGCTTGGTTGATTTGTTTTTGTGTTTGATTTAGTCAATTACCTTGTTGCCCTTGAATTTGTGTGGTTCTCATTCAACCACACCTCCTTCCTTCCCATGTCATGCCTATGTCATGCCGTGATGTCATCTTTCCCTCCTTGTCCTCCTCTCATTGGTTGGGTGACATCACTCCCTCTAATCCCTTTGCTTAACTTCCTAATCGTTTGCCTAATGACCGCTGATCTGTTATACGGTTCGCTTAACTTTCGTTTTCGTTTATCGCTTGAAGGATCATACCCGGGATCTTATTACTTAGGTTCCCTTAACCTTTCTCAATACATTATATTCCTTTTTATGATCCTCTATTATAATCCTTTAATTTAAATCCTTTTTATCCTGTTACCTTATACTCAATTCTCTCCGTATCTAGTGGATTTCCGGGAAAAACCAAAGTGTTCGGAATTGGATTCTGACGATCTTTACATACACTTATATACTACATAGAGTACTAATAATATCCCAGAATATCCATAACAGAACCCCTACATAGTGTGGCATGAAAAGTTTTCTCATTCAGCTAAAACACTATTCACAAGGGTTACAAAAAGTTGAAAATTTTGGGGGTTATTACAGTCTCCCCTCCTTAAAAGGATTCCATCCCGAAATCAAACAGAAAACAAATGGGGGTACTTTTCTAGCATTGGGCTCTCTAGTTCCCAAGTTGATTCTTCCATATTATGATTCTGCCATAGTACTCTGACTAGCTTGATCACTTTGTTCCGAAGCACCTGCTCCTTCTTATCTATAATCCTTACTGGTTTCTCCACGTAAGTTAGATCTGGTTGCATATCCACCTGCTCGTACTCCACTATGTGTCTGGCATCCCGATGATACTTCCTTAGCATTGACACATGGAACACATTATGAACTTGTTGCAAATTAGGGGGTAGGGCTAGCTCGTAAGCTAACTTTCCAATCCGTCTTAATATCTCAAAAGGTCCAATGTATCTTGGGCTTAGTTTTCCTTTCTTTCCGAACCTCATTAATCCCTTCCAAGGGGATACCTTTAGCAGTACTAAGTCCCCTACTTCATATTCCTTGTCCTTTCGGGCTAGGTCTGCATATTTCTTCTGTCTGTCTTGGGCTGCTACAAGTCGCCCTCTAATAAGATCCACTATATCTTTGGTCCTTTGGACCACTTCGGGTCCGAGCATCTTCCGCTCTCCTACTTCATCCCAGTATAAGGGAGATCGACACCTTCTTCCGTACAGGGCCTCATAAGGCGGCATTCCGATGCTAGCATGAAAGCTATTGTTATAAGAAAACTCGATCAACGGCAAGTGATCATCCCAACTCCCCTTAAAGTCTATTGCACAGACTCTCAACATATCCTCTAGTGTCTGGATGGTCCTTTCACTCTGCCCATCCGTCTGGGGATGGTACGCGGTACTCATATTTAACTTGGTCCCCGCACACTCCTGAAAGCTCCTCCAAAATCTGGAGTTGAACCTGGGGTCTCGGTCTGAGACAATGGACGTTGGAACTCCATGTCGCGTCACTATTTCCTTAAGGTAAATGTCCACCAGTCTATCGACTGTGTATCTCTCATTGATAGGAATAAAATGAGCTGACTTTGTCAGTCGGTCTATAATTACCCAAATGGCATCGTGATTGGCTTTCGTCCTTGGCAAGCCTACAACAAAATCCATCGCTATCTGTTCCCATTTCCATTCGGGAATCTCCAGGGGTCGTAAGAGTCCACTGGGTCTCTGGTGCTCTGCTTTTACCCTTTGGCAAGTCAAACATTTGTTTACCCATTCTGCTACGTCCCTCTTCATGTTGGGCCACCAGTAATACTCCTTCAAATCCCTATACATCTTGGTACTTCCCGGGTGAATGGAATACCTTGAACTATGGCTTTCATCCAATATCTCATCTTTAAGCTCTTGAACATTCGGAACCCAAATCCGGTAGGAGTACCTCATTATCCCTTTATCATCTTTCTCAGTATGGATCTCCTCTCCAGTCATTGACTCTCTGCCTTCATTCATTATTTTCTCCTGGCACAATCTGATCTTTTCCAATAACTCTGGCTGCATTGAGATATTAAAAAGCTTTTCAGTTCCAGTTCCGGTTACCTTTACTTCTATTTCCATTCTCTCAAAATCCCTTATCAATTCTTCCGAAGTCGTTATCATTCTGAGTCTTTCCTTTCTACTAAGGGCATCAGCCACCACATTGGCTTTCCCTGGATGATAGAGAATCTCACAATCATAGTCCTTGATTAGTTCTAACCATCTCCTCTGGCGCATGTTGAGCTCTTTCTGCGTAAATATGTACTTGAGGCTCTTATGGTCTGTGAAAATCTCGCACTTCTCTCCATACAAGTAGTGCCTCCAAATTTTTAAGGCAAATACTATTGCCGCGAGCTCAAGGTCATGAGTAGGATATCTAACCTCGTATTCCTTCAATTGTCTCGACGCATACGCAATCACTTTACCGTGCTGCATAAGCACACATCCTAATCCTTTGTGCGACGCGTCACTATATATCACAAAATCTCCTTTTCCGTCCGGCAATGACAATACCGGAGCCGTTATCAACCTTTTCTTTAATTCCTGAAAACTGTTCTCGCATTTCTCCGTCCATTCAAACTTCTCTGTCTTACGAGTAAGTCAGGTCAAAGGGGCTGCGATCTTCGCAAAGTCCTGTACAAATCTACGATAGTAGCCGGCCAATCCTATAAAACTCCTTACCTCTGTGGGTGTGGTTGGCCTTTCCCAATTTGAGACCGCCTCTATCTTGGAGGGGTCGACCAATACTCCTTCTTTATTGATCACATGTCCTAAAAACTGTACTTCATTCCGCCAGAATTCACACTTCGAGAATTTGGCATATAACTGTTCCTCTCTGAGTATTCCTAGAGCTATCCTCAAATGCTCTGCATGTTCTGTCTCAGTCCTTGAGTAGATCAAAATATCATCGATAAAAACTATCACACATTTGTCCAAGTACTTCTTAAATACTTTATTCATTAAATCCATGAAAGCCGCTGGGGCGTTGGTTAATCCAAAGGACATTACCAAGAACTCATAATGCCCATACCTGGTACGGAACGCTGTCTTAGAAATATCTTCGGGTTTAATCTTTAGTTGGTGATATCCAGTTCTCAGGTCGATCTTGGAAAAATAAACAGCATCCTTTAGCTGGTCGAACATATCGTCTATTCTAGGTAATGGGTACCTGTTCTTTATGGTTAGCTTGTTCAACTCTCGATAGTCTATGCACAACCTCATGCTCCCATCTTTCTTCTTAACAAATAAAACTGGTGCTCCCCATGGAGACACACTGGGTCTTATCATACCCTTATCCAAGAGTTCCTGCAATTGGATAGCTAACTCCTTCATTTCTAACGGTGCTAACCGGTAAGGTGCTTTTGAAACTGGCGCCGTCCCTGGGGCCAACTCAATAGCAAATTCAATCACTCTATCGGGTGGTAATCCCGGAAGGTCTTGTGGGAATACATCTTCAAATTTGTTGACTACTGGAATATCTTGTAAGTTAGGCACCTCCTTCTGCGTGTCCACCACATAGGCTAGGTAGGCCTCACTTCCTTTTCGTAGCATCCTTTTGGCCTGGGCCATGGTCAAAAATTTCTGCGTCTGCCTCTTTCCTCTAAATATAACTTCTTTCTTCCCTGGGACATTTAGCTTAACTTTCTTCCCTTTACAGTCTATCTGAGCATCATTGCTAGATAGCCAGTCCATTCCCAAAATTACATCAAACTCCCCTAATTTAAAAGGAATCAGATCAACACTAAAAGATTGCTCCCCTATGCCTATCTCACAGGCGGGGTGAATCTGGTTAACAGGAATAATTTCATGATTGGCTATTTCTACTTGTAAGGGTTCTATCAAGGGTTCAGCCTTAAGTCTTAACTTACGCGCAAGGTCCTTTGATATAAAAGATTTAGTTGCTCCCGAATCAAATAAAACGTTTGCACTGACTGAATTTAGAGAAAGGGTACCTGCTATCACATCTGAATCTTTCATAGCATCCTGGACTGTCATGTTGAAAGTCCTCGCAGTAGGTGGCTTATTAGAAGCAGCCCTGCTTGCTCCCGAAGCTGCTGGTTTGTTCATTGGGCATTCCCTCTTCCAATGACCTGGGCGTCCACACTGATGACAAGTGGTGGTTGGAATGACGGCAGGGGTTAATGATGGGCACTTAGTTGAATAGTGGCCTTCCCGACCGCACTTAAAGCAGGTTACTGGCTTTCCTTTACACTCCCCAGTGTGATTCCTTCCACATATGTTACAGGCTGGCAATGGGGGTCGAGACTGGTTGGAATAGGACATTCTTGATTTCTGGCCGCCCTGGCTCACACTCACACTCATTGGCCGCTTAAACCCAGTGTTCCTTCCTGGTAGGGACACTGCTCCTCGATTAAATCTAGTTGGGAAGCTCCTTCCTGCGGAACCTCCACCCATGCTCATACTTTTCCTCTTTATTCCTTTCTTCTCTCTTTCCTTCTGCATATGTTCACTTCCGACTTCTACAATCATTGCCTTTTGCACCAGAGTGGCATAGTCCGTAAGCTCAAGGATTTCCACCCTATTCTGAATCCACGGTTTCAGTCCTTGCTGAAACCTCCTAGCTTTCTTTTCCTCGGTGCTCACAAACTCCGGCACAAACCTTGATAACTCAGTAAATTTCGCTTCGTACTCTGCTACAGACAAGTTATTCTGCTTTAGCTCCAAGAACTTGAGCTCCATCTGGTTTCCATAAACCTCGGGAAATACTTTCCCAGAAACAACTGACTAAATCTCTCCCAGGTTATAATAGCATCTGTCTCCATGTTTTTCTTGGCCTCCCACCAGTAGTTAGCTTCTCCTTTCAGAAGGTAGGTAGCAAATACAGTCTTCTGTGCCTCATCGGTACTCAAAATCTCAAAGGATTTCTCCATTTCCTTTAACCATGCCCTGGCCTCAACTGGGTCGGCTGATCCGTGGAACTCAGGGGGCTTAAGGGACTTAAAAGCCCTGAAAGAGTTTGCCACAGTATTGTTATTTCCTTGAGGGGGTGGGTTGGGTTGACATTCCAAATTCTGCCTTAGGAGTTGCATGAACTGGCCCATGGGATCCATGCCTGGGTTTGGTACTGGTTGCTCAACCTCGGTTTCTCCTTCTTTAGCCTCTATCTCAAATCCCTGAACATCATATGTTTCCTCTTCCTCTTCATACAGGGAGTCATCCTGTTCCACATAATCCTCATCTTCCTCTTCACTGTGTTCCTGGTTTCTATCATCCTGGTTATGGCTTCCCTGGTCCTCAGATCCAGGGTTCGCCCTAGTTCCAATCTTTCTTGGCGGCATGATTCTGATAATAAAAAAAAATTATTGGGAAATTCAACGTTAGGTCACAATCATATACAACATTGTGCTTGCACAGCTCTTATAATGGGGAGAACGTATATCGCAATTCTATTATTTTAAGAAAGTTCTAATACGAAGTGCCAGTAATAATAATGATAAAAACAGTGATCCCGTCACTAATGAACTGACCAAAGGAAACAAATATATACATAATGTGAGAAATACATAGTTTGATCTGGTCAAAAGTACAACAGTGCTACAGTCATCTGTCCCAAAAGTGATACACAAGAGTCTATCTGTCTAGTCAGAAAAAGGGATGCTATATACAAGTCAAATATCCCGGAAAATTGGCTCTTACTAAGGCCTCGGCTAACTAGACAACTAGACTATTCCATCATCAATCCTGAATCACACACCGGAGCGGGTCAGCTCCCATACCCTTTCCTCGCACGACGGAAGATATAGTCGGCCTGCCGCCTGGAGATCCTACCATGCCTGTCCCCCTGGAGCGATCTGAGCCTCGCTCGGAATGTGAGCTCTATCCCTGTAAGCTCCCTCCTCAAGGATCGGGGTATAGAAGCCCTAGTCTCATAAGCTCGGGTACGCCTACCCGCCCTCTCTGCATCCAACTCCCTCCTGGCCTCATCTAGTCGGCCCTCGGCAACAGCCACTCGGGTCCTCAGAACATCCTGAACATATCCATGAGCTAACGAAGACTGCCTGTGGGCAGGGTCAAGAGGTGGTGAATCTGGAGCCGCTGAGGGTGCCTCCTCGGTCTGCCTAGGCTCGGAAGTATGGGTCTCTGAACTGTCATCATCGGGAATCCAAGATAGTGGTGGAGGGGTAGGGGCTCTTACCACCGGAAGTGTGGGTAATGGGGTACCAGTATATACTACCATAGGTCAACACGCTCCTCAGCTACTGGGACCTCATCCGGGTCCTCCTCATCTGGAATAGCAATAACCTCTGTCTCTGACTCCTCTGAGGGGTCCTCCTTATCTGAAATAGCAATAACCTCTGTCTCTGACTCCTCTGAGGGGTCCTCCTCATCTGAAATAGCAATAACCTCTGTCTCTGACTCCTCTGAGGGGTCCTCCTCATCCTCTTCCATCTCAGGCTCCTCCTGATCCTCAACATCTAGCAATGCCTCATCATGCTCACGCTCGAACATCTCAGGGTCCTCTATCTCAGGCGCCTACACATTAAACGAGCTAAGTTACTATCATGATACTTATAAGGGTCCCCGTAAGGGTTTTAATTGTCAGCACTACTTTAAGTAGTCCGACCATGAACTTGGCAAGAGTTCTTATTATCTTTGTGAGTTTGTTATTATATCGTCGCATCATCTCTGAGGTTTATAATGTTTAGCTCTGATACCATTTCTGTAACACCCCAGATCCGGGGTCGGGGATCCGGGTCGTCACGGTCTTTCTTTCCACAATATCACTTCACTTAATTAATAATAAATACCTTATGCTGTGACCCCACACTAACACACAAACCAAACAACCCGTTATAGTCTCAGAGATGAAATAAGTACAAGTCTTTGAATCCACCATTTAAAAGTTATTACAACCCAAAAACGATTACTGATAAATTTACAGTTAATTGCCATTATCTGCCACAAGTTAAATTATAACATATTGATTCTCAAAAGTGATGTCTGATCTACAATAGATCTACCTCTGCAGCTATAGCAGCTAAAACATCATCGGGAAGACGCGGGACGCTTCCCACGCGCTTGCGCTGGGTCTGCTGGAGTCTGGCCATCTTTCCTAACTATTGTTGTGTGATGAAGAAATAAAGCAAGAGTGAGGCCTTTACAGCTCGCAGATAATATAGAGTTAACACAATAATATGTATCTAATGGATACTTACTAGAATCTTTTATCAGTGTAAGATAATTACTTACTAAT